>NW_027175234.1:600000-824998 GCF_028021215.1 Eschrichtius robustus
GGTGTACCATCTTCTGGGTTTCTCATGCATGTTTTCGATGTAGGAAGATGCCCTTGAACCTGGAGATTTGGGACCCATGGGATGGATACCAGGCAGTATTACTTTAAAGGGTCTGCGTTTGCTCACCCAACCTCACCCAACCGTTCAGCCCCAAGAGTGTCCACCCTTATGTCTCATCCAGCTGTGGGTCTAGATATGGTCAATCCAGGTTGCATCAGAGCCTCTGAACGAATTTTGTAATAATTTCTCTCGCTTTCACTGTCTTTGTTTTACGGGTTTTTAAAAGTAATTTATTTTTATAATGGGGTTTAGCTGCTTTTCACGGCTGTGTTTATGCAGCTTTACACCCACTTGACTCACTTCCAGACAGATATCAATACATAGGTTTTAAGATTCTTACTAGTCACATATATTCTTGTGCGGTGAATAGGGGGTGTTGAGTCCAGTTCACTGAGCAAGGAGTAGGTCTTGTCTATTACATATTGGGTGTATGGAATGGTATCTGAGCGAATTTGAAACCCTTGTTTTATGCCTCACCCCACCTCACCTTTCCCGTTAAGCAGCCATAGTGTGTTTTCTAAACGTGTGACTCTGTTCTGTTTTGTAATTCAGTTCAAGTGTAGCGGTTTTTACATTCCCTCTCTAAGTGATAGCTTATGATAAGTGTCTTTTTCTGTGTGACTTATTTCACTTAGAATCATCGTACCTAAATCCACTCATCTTGCTTCTACTAGCGTTATGACATTGATTTCATGTCTGAGTGATATTCCATTGTACATAAGGACCACAACTTCTTTATCCATTTTTCTCTTTCCTGGGATATTTAAGGTGTCATGAAGTGGAGGTTCTTGTCAACAGAGCAGCCCTAAACTTTGGGGTACCTGTGTCTTGCTGATTTTTAGTTTTCCCAATTTATACGCCCATGAGAGGACGTGCCCTATGCTCCCTAAGCTGTGTTTTTTCGATGTTTCAGGACACACCGTACACTTCTCCAGAGTGGCTGTTGGCAATTTACATCCCGCCCATCAGCGTAGCAAGGCTGCCATTTCTCCATGGCCTGTCCTGCATTTCTGGTTTTGACACTTTTTGCAGCATGGCCCTTTTGACCGATGGAAACGAGACTTCTTTGTAGCGCTGATTAGCCTTTCCAGGTTGCTTGGTTGGCCAAAAAGGGCGTATGCGTTTTTTCCTGAATATATTCAGGAAAAAACGCATACGCCCTGTTTGCCCAAGGGCATTATTGTCGACGTTTTACCACTTTTCATGTGCTTTTAAGGCGATTTGAATCTACCTCCTGAAACCTGTTTCCTGCAATTCTGCCTTGCTTTCAAATCCTCTTCGTTGCCTTCCCTCAATATATCTGTGGATGAGAGTTATCATTTATAGCTCTGCGGGTTTGTGAATTGCAGTGTCCCTGAGCTCCATTTTTCAACTGGCTTTTTTGGGAGCTGGCCGCAAAAGCGCGGAATTGCCTCAGGCCCTATTCTGCTTCTGGGCAGCAGGCTGAGCCTGTGGTTAATTCTTCTTACCGATGGGAAAATAGAGTGAGCTGTGCCTGTCCCAACACCTATATCTAGTCTCTCATTGGTTGCCCCTCTTCCCGTTCATCCTCAGGACAAATTGCAACCTGTAGGGAACAGGAGCTTAAAGGTGCTGATTCTCCAAGTAGGGAGATTTCTAGTAAAATAGCTGGAAAGGCGAACCCGAGCACAAGGAGATGAGAAATGAGGTGCGTATTAGAAACCTTTGAAAATCACACGGTGTACCATCTTCTGGGTTTCTCATGCATGTTTTCGATGTAGGAAGATGCCCTTGAACCTGGAGATTTGGGACCCATGGGATGGGTACCAGGCAGTATTACTTTAAAGGGTCTGCGTTTGCTCACCCAACCTCACCCAACCTTTCAGCCCCAAGAGTGTCCACCCTTATGTCTCATCCAGCTGTGGGTCTAGATATGGTCAATCCAGGTTGCATCACAGCCTCTGAACGAATTTTGTAAGAATTTCTCTCTCTTTCACTGTCTTTGTTTTACGGGTTTTTAAAAGTAATTTATTTTTATAATGGGGTTTAGCTGCTTTTCACGGCTGTGTTTATGCAGCTTTACACCCACTTGACCCACTTCCTGACAGATATCAATACATAGGTTTTAAGATTCTTACTAGTCACATATATTCTTGTGCGGTGAATAGGGGGTGTTGAGTCCTGTTCACTGAGCAAGGCGTAGGTCTTGTCTATTACATATTGGGTGTATGGAACGGTATCTGAGCGAATTTGAAACCCTTGTTTTATGCCTCACCCCACCTCACCTTTCCCGTTAAGCAGCCATAGTGTGTTTTCTAAACGTGTGACTCTGTTCTGTTTTGTAATTCAGTTCAAGTGTAGCGGTTTTTACATTCCCTCTATAAGTGATAGCTTATGATAAGTGTCTTTTTCTGTGTGACTTATTTCACTTAGAATCGTCGTACCTAAATCCACTCATCTTGCTTCTACTAGCCTTATGACATTGATTTCATGTCTGAGTGATATTCCATTGTACATAAGGACCACAACTTCTTTATCCATTTTTCTCTTTCCTGGGATATTTAAGGTGTCATGAAGTGGAGGTTCTTGTCAACAGAGCAGCCCTAAACTTTGGGGTGCCTGTGTCTTGCTGATTTTTAGTTATCCCAATCTATACGCCCATGAGAGGACGTGCCCTATGCTCCCTAAGCTGTGTTTTTTCGATGTTTCAGGACACACCTTACACTTCTCCAGAGTGGCTGTTGGCAATTTACATCCCGCCCATCAGCGTAGCAAGGCTGCCATTTCTCCATGGCCTGTCCTGCATTTCTGGTTTTGACACTTTTTGCAGCATGACCCTTTTGACCGATGGGAAGCGAGACTTCTTTGTAGCGCTGATTAGCCTTTCCAGGTTGCTTGGTTGGCCAAAAAGGGCGTATGCGTTTTTTCCTGAATATATTCAGGAAAAAACGCATACGCCCTGTTTGGCCAAGGGCATTATTGTCGACGTTTTACCACTTTTCATGTGCTTTTAAGGCGATTTGAATCTACCTCCTGAAACCTGTTTCCTGCAATTCTGCCTTGCTTTCAAATCCTCTTCGTTGCCTTCCCTCAATATATCTGTGGATGAGAGTTATCATTTATAGCTCTGCGGGTTTGTGAATTGCAGTGTCCCTGAGCTCCATTTTTCAACTGGCTTTTTTGGGAGCTGGCCGCAAAAGCGCGGAATTGCCTCAGGCCCTATTCTGCTTCTGGGCAGCAGGCTGAGCCTGTGGTTAATTCTTCTTACCGATGGGAAAATAGAGTGAGCTGTGCCTGTCCCAACACCTATATCTAGTCTCTCATTGGTTGCCCCTCTTCCCGTTCATCCTCAGGACAAATTGCAACCTGTAGGGAACAGGAGCTTAAAGGTGCTGATTCTCCAAGTAGGGAGATTTCTAGTAAAATAGCTGGAAAGGCGAACCCGAGCACAAGGAGATGAGAAATGAGGTGCGTATTAGAAACCTTTGAAAATCACACGGTGTACCATCTTCTGGGTTTCTCATGCATGTTTTCGATGTAGGAAGATGCCCTTGAACCTGGAGATTTGGGACCCATGGGATGGGTACCAGGCAGTATTACTTTAAAGGGTCTGCGTTTGCTCACCCAACCTCACCCAACCTTTCAGCCCCAAGAGTGTCCACCCTTATGTCTCATCCAGCTGTGGGTCTTGATATGGTCAATCCAGGTTGCATCACAGCCTCTGAACGAATTTTGTAAGAATTTCTCTCTCTTTCACTGTCTTTGTTTTACGGGTTTTTAAAAGTAATTTATTTTTATAATGGGGTTTAGCTGCTTTTCACGGCTGTGTTTATGCAGCTTTACACCCACTTGACCCACTTCCTGACAGATATCAATACATAGGTTTTAAGATTCTTACTAGTCACATATATTCTTGTGCGGTGAATAGGGGGTGTTGAGTCCTGTTCACTGAGCAAGGCGTAGGTCTTGTCTATTACATATTGGGTGTATGGAACGGTATCTGAGCGAATTTGAAACCCTTGTTTTATGCCTCACCCCACCTCACCTTTCCCGTTAAGCAGCCATAGTGTGTTTTCTAAACGTGTGACTCTGTTCTGTTTTGTAATTCAGTTCAAGTGTAGCGGTTTTTACATTCCCTCTATAAGTGATAGCTTATGATAAGTGTCTTTTTCTGTGTGACTTATTTCACTTAGAATCGTCGTACCTAAATCCACTCATCTTGCTTCTACTAGCCTTATGACATTGATTTCATGTCTGAGTGATATTCCATTGTACATAAGGACCACAACTTCTTTATCCATTTTTCTCTTTCCTGGGATATTTAAGGTGTCATGAAGTGGAGGTTCTTGTCAACAGAGCAGCCCTAAACTTTGGGGTGCCTGTGTCTTGCTGATTTTTAGTTTTCCCAATTTATACGCCCATGAGAGGACGTGCCCTATGCTCCTAGAGCTGTGTTTTTTCGATGTTTCAGGACACACCTTACACTTCTCCAGAGTGGCTGTTGGCAATTTACATCCCGCCCATCAGCGTAGCAAGGCTGCCATTTCTCCAGGGCCTGTCCTGCATTTCTGGTTTTGACACTTTTTGCAGCATGGCCCTTTTGACCGATGGGAAGCGAGACTTCTTTGTAGCGCTGATTAGCCTTTCCAGGTTGCTTGGTTGGCCAAACAGGGCGTATGCGTTTTTTCCTGAATATATTCAGGAAAAAACGCATACGCCCTGTTTGGCCAAGGGCATCATTGTCGACGTTTTACCACTTTTCATGTGCTTTAAAGGCGATTCGAATCTACCTCCTGAAACCTGTTTCCTGAAATCCTGCCTTGCTTTCAAATCCTCTTCGTTGCCTTCCCTCAATATATCTGTGGATGAGAGTTATCATTTATAGCTCTGCGGGTTTGTGAATTGCAGTGTCCCTGAGCTCCATTTTCCAACTGGCTTTTTTGGGAGCTGGCCGCAAAAGCGCGGGATTGCCTCAGGCCCTATTCAGCTTCTGGCCGGCAGGCTGAGCCTGTGGTTAATTCTTCTTCTCGATGGGAAAATAGAGTGACCTGTGCCTGTCCCAACACCAAGATCTAGTCTCTCATTGGTTTCCCCTCTTCCCGTTCATCCTCAGGACAAATTGCAACCTGTAGGGAACAGGAGCTTAAAGGTGCTGATTCTCCAAGTAGGGAGATTGCTAGTAAAGTAGCTGGAAAGGCGAACCCGAGCACAAGGAGATGAGAAATGAGGTGCGTATTAGAAACCTTTCAAAATCACACGGTGTACCATCTTCTGGGTTTCTCATGCATGTTTTCGATGTAGGAAGATGCCCTTGAACCTGGAGATTTGGGACCCATGGGATGGATACCAGGCAGTATTACTTTAAAGGGTCTGCGTTTGCTCACCCAACCTCACCCAACCGTTCAGCCCCAAGAGTGTCCACCCTTATGTCTCATCCAGCTGTGGGTCTAGATATGGTCAATCCAGGTTGCATCACAGCCTCTGAACGAATTTTGTAATAATTTCTCTCGCTTTCACTGTCTTTGTTTTACGGGTTTTTAAAAGTAATTTATTTTTATAATGGGGTTTAGCTGCTTTTCACGGCTGTGTTTATGCAGCTTTACACCCACTTGACCCACTTCCTGACAGATATCAATACATAGGTTTTAAGATTCTTACTAGTCACATATATTCTTGTGCGGTGAATAGGGGGTGTTGAGTCCTGTTCACTGAGCAAGGCGTAGGTCTTGTCTATTACATATTGGGTGTATGGAACGGTATCTGAGCGAATTTGAAACCCTTGTTTTATGCCTCACCCCACCTCACCTTTCCCGTTAAGCAGCCATAGTGTGTTTTCTAAACGTGTGACTCTGTTCTGTTTTGTAATTCAGTTCAAGTGTAGCGGTTTTTACATTCCCTCTATAAGTGATAGCTTATGATAAGTGTCTTTTTCTGTGTGACTTATTTCACTTAGAATCGTCGTACCTAAATCCACTCATCTTGCTTCTACTAGCCTTATGACATTGATTTCATGTCTGAGTGATATTCCATTGTACATAAGGACCACAACTTCTTTATCCATTTTTCTCTTTCCTGGGATATTTAAGGTGTCATGAAGTGGAGGTTCTTGTCAACAGAGCAGCCCTAAACTTTGGGGTGCCTGTGTCTTGCTGATTTTTAATTTTCCCAATTTATACGCCCATGAGAGGACGTGCCCTTTGCTCCTAGAGCTGTGTTTTTTCGATGTTTCAGGACACACCTTACACTTCTCCAGAGTGGCTGTTGGCAATTTACATCCCGCCCATCAGCGTAGCAAGGCTGCCATTTCTCCAGGGCCTGTCCTGCATTTCTGGTTTTGACACTTTTTGCAGCATGGCCCTTTTGACCGATGGGAAGCGAGACTTCTTTGTAGCGCTGATTAGCCTTTCCAGGTTGCTTGGTTGGCCAAACAGGGCGTATGCGTTTTTTCCTGAATATATTCAGGAAAAAACGCATACGCCCTGTTTGGCCAAGGGCATCATTGTCGACGTTTTACCACTTTTCATGTGCTTTAAAGGCGATTCGAATCTACCTCCTGAAACCTGTTTCCTGAAATCCTGCCTTGCTTTCAAATCCTCTTCGTTGCCTTCCCTCAATATATCTGTGGATGAGAGTTATCATTTATAGCTCTGCGGGTTTGTGAATTGCAGTGTCCCTGAGCTCCATTTTCCAACTGGCTTTTTTGGGAGCTGGCCGCAAAAGCGCGGGATTGCCTCAGGCCCTATTCAGCTTCTGGCCGGCAGGCTGAGCCTGTGGTTAATTCTTCTTCTCGATGGGAAAATAGAGTGACCTGTGCCTGTCCCAACACCAAGATCTAGTCTCTCATTGGTTTCCCCTCTTCCCGTTCATCCTCAGGACAAATTGCAACCTGTAGGGAACAGGAGCTTAAAGGTGCTGATTCTCCAAGTAGGGAGATTGCTAGTAAAGTAGCTGGAAAGGCGAACCCGAGCACAAGGAGATGAGAAATGAGGTGCGTATTAGAAACCTTTCAAAATCACACGGTGTACCATCTTCTGGGTTTCTCATGCATGTTTTCGATGTAGGAAGATGCCCTTGAACCTGGAGATTTGGGACCCATGGGATGGATACCAGGCAGTATTACTTTAAAGGGTCTGCGTTTGCTCACCCAACCTCACCCAACCGTTCAGCCCCAAGAGTGTCCACCCTTATGTCTCATCCAGCTGTGGGTCTAGATATGGTCAATCCAGGTTGCATCAGAGCCTCTGAACGAATTTTGTAATAATTTCTCTCGCTTTCACTGTCTTTGTTTTACGGGTTTTTAAAAGTAATTTATTTTTATAATGGGGTTTAGCTGCTTTTCACGGCTGTGTTTATGCAGCTTTACACCCACTTGACTCACTTCCAGACAGATATCAATACATAGGTTTTAAGATTCTTACTAGTCACATATATTCTTGTGCGGTGAATAGGGGGTGTTGAGTCCAGTTCACTGAGCAAGGAGTAGGTCTTGTCTATTACATATTGGGTGTATGGAACGGTATCTGAGCGAATTTGAAACCCTTGTTTTATGTCTCACCCCACCTCACCTTTCCCGTTAAGCAGCCATAGTGTGTTTTCTAAACGTGTGACTCTGTTCTGTTTTGTAATTCAGTTCAAGTGTAGCGGTTTTTACATTCCCTCTCTAAGTGATAGCTTATGATAAGTGTCTTTTTCTGTGTGACTTATTTCACTTAGAATCATCGTACCTAAATCCACTCATCTTGCTTCTACTAGCGTTATGACATTGATTTCATGTCTGAGTGATATTCCATTGTACATAAGGACCACAACTTCTTTATCCATTTTTCTCTTTCCTGGGATATTTAAGGTGTCATGAAGTGGAGGTTCTTGTCAACAGAGCAGCCCTCAGCTTTGGGGTACCTGTGTCTTGCTGATTTTTAGTTTTCCCAATTTATACGCCCATGAGAGGACGTGCCCTATGCTCCCTAAGCTGTGTTTTTTCGATGTTTCAGGACACACCGTACACTTCTCCAGAGTGGCTGTTGGCAATTTACATCCCGCCCATCAGCGTAGCAAGGCTGCCATTTCTCCATGGCCTGTCCTGCATTTCTGGTTTTGACACTTTTTGCAGCATGGCCCTTTTGACCGATGGAAACGAGACTTCTTTGTAGCGCTGATTAGCCTTTCCAGGTTGCTTGGTTGGCCAAAAAGGGCGTATGCGTTTTTTCCTGAATATATTCAGGAAAAAACGCATACGCCCTGTTTGGCCAAGGGCATTATTGTCGACGTTTTACCACTTTTCATGTGCTTTTAAGGCGATTTGAATCTACCTCCTGAAACCTGTTTCCTGCAATTCTGCCTTGCTTTCAAATCCTCTTCGTTGCCTTCCCTCAATATATCTGTGGATGAGAGTTATCATTTATAGCTCTGCGGGTTTGTGAATTGCAGTGTCCCTGAGCTCCATTTTTCAACTGGCTTTTTTGGGAGCTGGCCGCAAAAGCGCGGAATTGCCTCAGGCCCTATTCTGCTTCTGGGCAGCAGGCTGAGCCTGTGGTTAATTCTTCTTACCGATGGGAAAATAGAGTGAGCTGTGCCTGTCCCAACACCTATATCTAGTCTCTCATTGGTTGCCCCTCTTCCCGTTCATCCTCAGGACAAATTGCAACCTGTAGGGAACAGGAGCTTAAAGGTGCTGATTCTCCAAGTAGGGAGATTTCTAGTAAAATAGCTGGAAAGGCGAACCCGAGCACAAGGAGATGAGAAATGAGGTGCGTATTAGAAACCTTTGAAAATCACACGGTGTACCATCTTCTGGGTTTCTCATGCATGTTTTCGATGTAGGAAGATGCCCTTGAACCTGGAGATTTGGGACCCATGGGATGGGTACCAGGCAGTATTACTTTAAAGGGTCTGCGTTTGCTCACCCAACCTCACCCAACCTTTCAGCCCCAAGAGTGTCCACCCTTATGTCTCATCCAGCTGTGGGTCTAGATATGGTCAATCCAGGTTGCATCACAGCCTCTGAACGAATTTTGTAAGAATTTCTCTCTCTTTCACTGTCTTTGTTTTACGGGTTTTTAAAAGTAATTTATTTTTATAATGGGGTTTAGCTGCTTTTCACGGCTGTGTTTATGCAGCTTTACACCCACTTGACCCACTTCCTGACAGATATCAATACATAGGTTTTAAGATTCTTACTAGTCACATATATTCTTGTGCGGTGAATAGGGGGTGTTGAGTCCTGTTCACTGAGCAAGGCGTAGGTCTTGTCTATTACATATTGGGTGTATGGAACGGTATCTGAGCGAATTTGAAACCCTTGTTTTATGCCTCACCCCACCTCACCTTTCCCGTTAAGCAGCCATAGTGTGTTTTCTAAACGTGTGACTCTGTTCTGTTTTGTAATTCAGTTCAAGTGTAGCGGTTTTTACATTCCCTCTATAAGTGATAGCTTATGATAAGTGTCTTTTTCTGTGTGACTTATTTCACTTAGAATCGTCGTACCTAAATCCACTCATCTTGCTTCTACTAGCCTTATGACATTGATTTCATGTCTGAGTGATATTCCATTGTACATAAGGACCACAACTTCTTTATCCATTTTTCTCTTTCCTGGGATATTTAAGGTGTCATGAAGTGGAGGTTCTTGTCAACAGAGCAGCCCTAAACTTTGGGGTGCCTGTGTCTTGCTGATTTTTAGTTATCCCAATCTATACGCCCATGAGAGGACGTGCCCTATGCTCCCTAAGCTGTGTTTTTTCGATGTTTCAGGACACACCTTACACTTCTCCAGAGTGGCTGTTGGCAATTTACATCCCGCCCATCAGCGTAGCAAGGCTGCCATTTCTCCATGGCCTGTCCTGCATTTCTGGTTTTGACACTTTTTGCAGCATGACCCTTTTGACCGATGGGAAGCGAGACTTCTTTGTAGCGCTGATTAGCCTTTCCAGGTTGCTTGGTTGGCCAAAAAGGGCGTATGCGTTTTTTCCTGAATATATTCAGGAAAAAACGCATACGCCCTGTTTGGCCAAGGGCATTATTGTCGACGTTTTACCACTTTTCATGTGCTTTTAAGGCGATTTGAATCTACCTCCTGAAACCTGTTTCCTGCAATTCTGCCTTGCTTTCAAATCCTCTTCGTTGCCTTCCCTCAATATATCTGTGGATGAGAGTTATCATTTATAGCTCTGCGGGTTTGTGAATTGCAGTGTCCCTGAGCTCCATTTTTCAACTGGCTTTTTTGGGAGCTGGCCGCAAAAGCGCGGAATTGCCTCAGGCCCTATTCTGCTTCTGGGCAGCAGGCTGAGCCTGTGGTTAATTCTTCTTACCGATGGGAAAATAGAGTGAGCTGTGCCTGTCCCAACACCTATATCTAGTCTCTCATTGGTTGCCCCTCTTCCCGTTCATCCTCAGGACAAATTGCAACCTGTAGGGAACAGGAGCTTAAAGGTGCTGATTCTCCAAGTAGGGAGATTTCTAGTAAAATAGCTGGAAAGGCGAACCCGAGCACAAGGAGATGAGAAATGAGGTGCGTATTAGAAACCTTTGAAAATCACACGGTGTACCATCTTCTGGGTTTCTCATGCATGTTTTCGATGTAGGAAGATGCCCTTGAACCTGGAGATTTGGGACCCATGGGATGGGTACCAGGCAGTATTACTTTAAAGGGTCTGCGTTTGCTCACCCAACCTCACCCAACCTTTCAGCCCCAAGAGTGTCCACCCTTATGTCTCATCCAGCTGTGGGTCTAGATATGGTCAATCCAGGTTGCATCACAGCCTCTGAACGAATTTTGTAAGAATTTCTCTCTCTTTCACTGTCTTTGTTTTACGGGTTTTTAAAAGTAATTTATTTTTATAATGGGGTTTAGCTGCTTTTCACGGCTGTGTTTATGCAGCTTTACACCCACTTGACCCACTTCCTGACAGATATCAATACATAGGTTTTAAGATTCTTACTAGTCACATATATTCTTGTGCGGTGAATAGGGGGTGTTGAGTCCTGTTCACTGAGCAAGGCGTAGGTCTTGTCTATTACATATTGGGTGTATGGAACGGTATCTGAGCGAATTTGAAACCCTTGTTTTATGCCTCACCCCACCTCACCTTTCCCGTTAAGCAGCCATAGTGTGTTTTCTAAACGTGTGACTCTGTTCTGTTTTGTAATTCAGTTCAAGTGTAGCGGTTTTTACATTCCCTCTATAAGTGATAGCTTATGATAAGTGTCTTTTTCTGTGTGACTTATTTCACTTAGAATCGTCGTACCTAAATCCACTCATCTTGCTTCTACTAGCCTTATGACATTGATTTCATGTCTGAGTGATATTCCATTGTACATAAGGACCACAACTTCTTTATCCATTTTTCTCTTTCCTGGGATATTTAAGGTGTCATGAAGTGGAGGTTCTTGTCAACAGAGCAGCCCTAAACTTTGGGGTGCCTGTGTCTTGCTGATTTTTAGTTTTCCCAATTTATACGCCCATGAGAGGACGTGCCCTATGCTCCTAGAGCTGTGTTTTTTCGATGTTTCAGGACACACCTTACACTTCTCCAGAGTGGCTGTTGGCAATTTACATCCCGCCCATCAGCGTAGCAAGGCTGCCATTTCTCCAGGGCCTGTCCTGCATTTCTGGTTTTGACACTTTTTGCAGCATGGCCCTTTTGACCGATGGGAAGCGAGACTTCTTTGTAGCGCTGATTAGCCTTTCCAGGTTGCTTGGTTGGCCAAACAGGGCGTATGCGTTTTTTCCTGAATATATTCAGGAAAAAACGCATACGCCCTGTTTGGCCAAGGGCATCATTGTCGACGTTTTACCACTTTTCATGTGCTTTAAAGGCGATTCGAATCTACCTCCTGAAACCTGTTTCCTGCAATTCTGCCTTGCTTTCAAATCCTCTTCGTTGCCTTCCCTCAATATATCTGTGGATGAGAGTTATCATTTATAGCTCTGCGGGTTTGTGAATTGCAGTGTCCCTGAGCTCCATTTTTCAACTGGCTTTTTTGGGAGCTGGCCGCAAAAGCGCGGGATTGCCTCAGGCCCTATTCAGCTTCTGGCCGGCAGGCTGAGCCTGTGGTTAATTCTTCTTCCCGATGGGAAAATAGAGTGACCTGTGCCTGTCCCAACACCAAGATCTAGTCTCTCATTGGTTTCCCCTCTTCCCGTTCATCCTCAGGACAAATTGCAACCTGTAGGGAACAGGAGCTTAAAGGTGCTGATTCTCCAAGTAGGGAGATTGCTAGTAAAGTAGCTGGAAAGGCAAACCCGAGCACAAGGAGATGAGAAATGAGGTGCGTATTAGAAACCTTTCAAAATCACACGGTGTACCATCTTCTGGGTTTCTCATGCATGTTTTCGATGTAGGAAGATGCCCTTGAACCTGGAGATTTGGGACCCATGGGATGGATACCAGGCAGTATTACTTTAAAGGGTCTGCGTTTGCTCACCCAACCTCACCCAACCGTTCAGCCCCAAGAGTGTCCACCCTTATGTCTCATCCAGCTGTGGGTCTAGATATGGTCAATCCAGGTTGCATCAGAGCCTCTGAACGAATTTTGTAATAATTTCTCTCGCTTTCACTGTCTTTGTTTTACGGGTTTTTAAAAGTAATTTATTTTTATAATGGGGTTTAGCTGCTTTTCACGGCTGTGTTTATGCAGCTTTACACCCACTTGACTCACTTCCAGACAGATATCAATACATAGGTTTTAAGATTCTTACTAGTCACATATATTCTTGTGCGGTGAATAGGGGGTGTTGAGTCCAGTTCACTGAGCAAGGAGTAGGTCTTGTCTATTACATATTGGGTGTATGGAACGGTATCTGAGCGAATTTGAAACCCTTGTTTTATGCCTCACCCCACCTCACCTTTCCCGTTAAGCAGCCATAGTGTGTTTTCTAAACGTGTGACTCTGTTCTGTTTTGTAATTCAGTTCAAGTGTAGCGGTTTTTACATTCCCTCTCTAAGTGATAGCTTATGATAAGTGTCTTTTTCTGTGTGACTTATTTCACTTAGAATCATCGTACCTAAATCCACTCATCTTGCTTCTACTAGCGTTATGACATTGATTTCATGTCTGAGTGATATTCCATTGTACATAAGGACCACAACTTCTTTATCCATTTTTCTCTTTCCTGGGATATTTAAGGTGTCATGAAGTGGAGGTTCTTGTCAACAGAGCAGCCCTAAACTTTGGGGTACCTGTGTCTTGCTGATTTTTAGTTTTCCCAATTTATACGCCCATGAGAGGACGTGCCCTATGCTCCCTAAGCTGTGTTTTTTCGATGTTTCAGGACACACCGTACACTTCTCCAGAGTGGCTGTTGGCAATTTACATCCCGCCCATCAGCGTAGCAAGGCTGCCATTTCTCCATGGCCTGTCCTGCATTTCTGGTTTTGACACTTTTTGCAGCATGGCCCTTTTGACCGATGGAAACGAGACTTCTTTGTAGCGCTGATTAGCCTTTCCAGTTTGCTTGGTTGGCCAAAAAGGGCGTATGCATTTTTTCCTGAATATATTCAGGAAAAAACGCATACGCCCTGTTTGGCCAAGGGCATTATTGTCGACGTTTTACCACTTTTCATGTGCTTTTAAGGCGATTTGAATCTACCTCCTGAAACCTGTTTCCTGCAATTCTGCCTTGCTTTCAAATCCTCTTCGTTGCCTTCCCTCAATATATCTGTGGATGAGAGTTATCATTTATAGCTCTGCGGGTTTGTGAATTGCAGTGTCCCTGAGCTCCATTTTTCAACTGGCTTTTTTGGGAGCTGGCCACAAAAGCGCGGAATTGCCTCAGGCCCTATTCTGCTTCTGGGCGGCAGGCTGAGCCTGTGGTTAATTCTTCTTACCGATGGGAAAATAGAGTGAGCTGTGCCTGTCCCAACACCTATATCTAGTCTCTCATTGGTTGCCCCTCTTCCCGTTCATCCTCAGGACAAATTGCAACCTGTAGGGAACAGGAGCTTAAAGGTGCTGATTCTCCAAGTAGGGAGATTTCTAGTAAAATAGCTGGAAAGGCGAACCCGAGCACAAGGAGATGAGAAATGAGGTGCGTATTAGAAACCTTTGAAAATCACACGGTGTACCATCTTCTGGGTTTCTCATGCATGTTTTCGATGTAGGAAGATGCCCTTGAACCTGGAGATTTGGGACCCATGGGATGGGTACCAGGCAGTATTACTTTAAAGGGTCTGCGTTTGCTCACCCAACCTCACCCAACCTTTCAGCCCCAAGAGTGTCCACCCTTATGTCTCATCCAGCTGTGGGTCTAGATATGGTCAATCCAGGTTGCATCACAGCCTCTGAACGAATTTTGTAAGAATTTCTCTCTCTTTCACTGTCTTTGTTTTACGGGTTTTTAAAAGTAATTTATTTTTATAATGGGGTTTAGCTGCTTTTCACGGCTGTGTTTATGCAGCTTTACACCCACTTGACCCACTTCCTGACAGATATCAATACATAGGTTTTAAGATTCTTACTAGTCACATATATTCTTGTGCGGTGAATAGGGGGTGTTGAGTCCTGTTCACTGAGCAAGGCGTAGGTCTTGTCTATTACATATTGGGTGTATGGAACGGTATCTGAGCGAATTTGAAACCCTTGTTTTATGCCTCACCCCACCTCACCTTTCCCGTTAAGCAGCCATAGTGTGTTTTCTAAACGTGTGACTCTGTTCTGTTTTGTAATTCAGTTCAAGTGTAGCGGTTTTTACATTCCCTCTATAAGTGATAGCTTATGATAAGTGTCTTTTTCTGTGTGACTTATTTCACTTAGAATCGTCGTACCTAAATCCACTCATCTTGCTTCTACTAGCCTTATGACATTGATTTCATGTCTGAGTGATATTCCATTGTACATAAGGACCACAACTTCTTTATCCATTTTTCTCTTTCCTGGGATATTTAAGGTGTCATGAAGTGGAGGTTCTTGTCAACAGAGCAGCCCTCAGCTTTGGGGTACCTGTGTCTTGCTGATTTTTAGTTTTCCCAATTTATACGCCCATGAGAGGACGTGCCCTATGCTCCCTAAGCTGTGTTTTTTCGATGTTTCAGGACACACCGTACACTTCTCCAGAGTGGCTGTTGGCAATTTACATCCCGCCCATCAGCGTAGCAAGGCTGCCATTTCTCCATGGCCTGTCCTGCATTTCTGGTTTTGACACTTTTTGCAGCATGGCCCTTTTGACCGATGGAAACGAGACTTCTTTGTAGCGCTGATTAGCCTTTCCAGGTTGCTTGGTTGGCCAAAAAGGGCGTATGCGTTTTTTCCTGAATATATTCAGGAAAAAACGCATACGCCCTGTTTGGCCAAGGGCATTATTGTCGACGTTTTACCACTTTTCATGTGCTTTTAAGGCGATTTGAATCTACCTCCTGAAACCTGTTTCCTGCAATTCTGCCTTGCTTTCAAATCCTCTTCGTTGCCTTCCCTCAATATATCTGTGGATGAGAGTTATCATTTATAGCTCTGCGGGTTTGTGAATTGCAGTGTCCCTGAGCTCCATTTTTCAACTGGCTTTTTTGGGAGCTGGCCGCAAAAGCGCGGAATTGCCTCAGGCCCTATTCTGCTTCTGGGCAGCAGGCTGAGCCTGTGGTTAATTCTTCTTACCGATGGGAAAATAGAGTGAGCTGTGCCTGTCCCAACACCTATATCTAGTCTCTCATTGGTTGCCCCTCTTCCCGTTCATCCTCAGGACAAATTGCAACCTGTAGGGAACAGGAGCTTAAAGGTGCTGATTCTCCAAGTAGGGAGATTTCTAGTAAAATAGCTGGAAAGGCGAACCCGAGCACAAGGAGATGAGAAATGAGGTGCGTATTAGAAACCTTTGAAAATCACACGGTGTACCATCTTCTGGGTTTCTCATGCATGTTTTCGATGTAGGAAGATGCCCTTGAACCTGGAGATTTGGGACCCATGGGATGGGTACCAGGCAGTATTACTTTAAAGGGTCTGCGTTTGCTCACCCAACCTCACCCAACCTTTCAGCCCCAAGAGTGTCCACCCTTATGTCTCATCCAGCTGTGGGTCTAGATATGGTCAATCCAGGTTGCATCACAGCCTCTGAACGAATTTTGTAAGAATTTCTCTCTCTTTCACTGTCTTTGTTTTACGGGTTTTTAAAAGTAATTTATTTTTATAATGGGGTTTAGCTGCTTTTCACGGCTGTGTTTATGCAGCTTTACACCCACTTGACCCACTTCCTGACAGATATCAATACATAGGTTTTAAGATTCTTACTAGTCACATATATTCTTGTGCGGTGAATAGGGGGTGTTGAGTCCTGTTCACTGAGCAAGGCGTAGGTCTTGTCTATTACATATTGGGTGTATGGAACGGTATCTGAGCGAATTTGAAACCCTTGTTTTATGCCTCACCCCACCTCACCTTTCCCGTTAAGCAGCCATAGTGTGTTTTCTAAACGTGTGACTCTGTTCTGTTTTGTAATTCAGTTCAAGTGTAGCGGTTTTTACATTCCCTCTATAAGTGATAGCTTATGATAAGTGTCTTTTTCTGTGTGACTTATTTCACTTAGAATCGTCGTACCTAAATCCACTCATCTTGCTTCTACTAGCCTTATGACATTGATTTCATGTCTGAGTGATATTCCATTGTACATAAGGACCACAACTTCTTTATCCATTTTTCTCTTTCCTGGGATATTTAAGGTGTCATGAAGTGGAGGTTCTTGTCAACAGAGCAGCCCTAAACTTTGGGGTGCCTGTGTCTTGCTGATTTTTAGTTATCCCAATCTATACGCCCATGAGAGGACGTGCCCTATGCTCCCTAAGCTGTGTTTTTTCGATGTTTCAGGACACACCTTACACTTCTCCAGAGTGGCTGTTGGCAATTTACATCCCGCCCATCAGCGTAGCAAGGCTGCCATTTCTCCATGGCCTGTCCTGCATTTCTGGTTTTGACACTTTTTGCAGCATGACCCTTTTGACCGATGGGAAGCGAGACTTCTTTGTAGCGCTGATTAGCCTTTCCAGGTTGCTTGGTTGGCCAAAAAGGGCGTATGCGTTTTTTCCTGAATATATTCAGGAAAAAACGCATACGCCCTGTTTGGCCAAGGGCATTATTGTCGACGTTTTACCACTTTTCATGTGCTTTTAAGGCGATTTGAATCTACCTCCTGAAACCTGTTTCCTGCAATTCTGCCTTGCTTTCAAATCCTCTTCGTTGCCTTCCCTCAATATATCTGTGGATGAGAGTTATCATTTATAGCTCTGCGGGTTTGTGAATTGCAGTGTCCCTGAGCTCCATTTTTCAACTGGCTTTTTTGGGAGCTGGCCGCAAAAGCGCGGAATTGCCTCAGGCCCTATTCTGCTTCTGGGCAGCAGGCTGAGCCTGTGGTTAATTCTTCTTACCGATGGGAAAATAGAGTGAGCTGTGCCTGTCCCAACACCTATATCTAGTCTCTCATTGGTTGCCCCTCTTCCCGTTCATCCTCAGGACAAATTGCAACCTGTAGGGAACAGGAGCTTAAAGGTGCTGATTCTCCAAGTAGGGAGATTTCTAGTAAAATAGCTGGAAAGGCGAACCCGAGCACAAGGAGATGAGAAATGAGGTGCGTATTAGAAACCTTTGAAAATCACACGGTGTACCATCTTCTGGGTTTCTCATGCATGTTTTCGATGTAGGAAGATGCCCTTGAACCTGGAGATTTGGGACCCATGGGATGGGTACCAGGCAGTATTACTTTAAAGGGTCTGCGTTTGCTCACCCAACCTCACCCAACCTTTCAGCCCCAAGAGTGTCCACCCTTATGTCTCATCCAGCTGTGGGTCTAGATATGGTCAATCCAGGTTGCATCACAGCCTCTGAACGAATTTTGTAAGAATTTCTCTCTCTTTCACTGTCTTTGTTTTACGGGTTTTTAAAAGTAATTTATTTTTATAATGGGGTTTAGCTGCTTTTCACGGCTGTGTTTATGCAGCTTTACACCCACTTGACCCACTTCCTGACAGATATCAATACATAGGTTTTAAGATTCTTACTAGTCACATATATTCTTGTGCGGTGAATAGGGGGTGTTGAGTCCTGTTCACTGAGCAAGGCGTAGGTCTTGTCTATTACATATTGGGTGTATGGAACGGTATCTGAGCGAATTTGAAACCCTTGTTTTATGCCTCACCCCACCTCACCTTTCCCGTTAAGCAGCCATAGTGTGTTTTCTAAACGTGTGACTCTGTTCTGTTTTGTAATTCAGTTCAAGTGTAGCGGTTTTTACATTCCCTCTATAAGTGATAGCTTATGATAAGTGTCTTTTTCTGTGTGACTTATTTCACTTAGAATCGTCGTACCTAAATCCACTCATCTTGCTTCTACTAGCCTTATGACATTGATTTCATGTCTGAGTGATATTCCATTGTACATAAGGACCACAACTTCTTTATCCATTTTTCTCTTTCCTGGGATATTTAAGGTGTCATGAAGTGGAGGTTCTTGTCAACAGAGCAGCCCTAAACTTTGGGGTGCCTGTGTCTTGCTGATTTTTAGTTTTCCCAATTTATACGCCCATGAGAGGACGTGCCCTATGCTCCTAGAGCTGTGTTTTTTCGATGTTTCAGGACACACCTTACACTTCTCCAGAGTGGCTGTTGGCAATTTACATCCCGCCCATCAGCGTAGCAAGGCTGCCATTTCTCCAGGGCCTGTCCTGCATTTCTGGTTTTGACACTTTTTGCAGCATGGCCCTTTTGACCGATGGGAAGCGAGACTTCTTTGTAGCGCTGATTAGCCTTTCCAGGTTGCTTGGTTGGCCAAACAGGGCGTATGCGTTTTTTCCTGAATATATTCAGGAAAAAACGCATACGCCCTGTTTGGCCAAGGGCATCATTGTCGACGTTTTACCACTTTTCATGTGCTTTAAAGGCGATTCGAATCTACCTCCTGAAACCTGTTTCCTGCAATTCTGCCTTGCTTTCAAATCCTCTTCGTTGCCTTCCCTCAATATATCTGTGGATGAGAGTTATCATTTATAGCTCTGCGGGTTTGTGAATTGCAGTGTCCCTGAGCTCCATTTTTCAACTGGCTTTTTTGGGAGCTGGCCGCAAAAGCGCGGGATTGCCTCAGGCCCTATTCAGCTTCTGGCCGGCAGGCTGAGCCTGTGGTTAATTCTTCTTCCCGATGGGAAAATAGAGTGACCTGTGCCTGTCCCAACACCAAGATCTAGTCTCTCATTGGTTTCCCCTCTTCCCGTTCATCCTCAGGACAAATTGCAACCTGTAGGGAACAGGAGCTTAAAGGTGCTGATTCTCCAAGTAGGGAGATTGCTAGTAAAGTAGCTGGAAAGGCAAACCCGAGCACAAGGAGATGAGAAATGAGGTGCGTATTAGAAACCTTTCAAAATCACACGGTGTACCATCTTCTGGGTTTCTCATGCATGTTTTCGATGTAGGAAGATGCCCTTGAACCTGGAGATTTGGGACCCATGGGATGGATACCAGGCAGTATTACTTTAAAGGGTCTGCGTTTGCTCACCCAACCTCACCCAACCGTTCAGCCCCAAGAGTGTCCACCCTTATGTCTCATCCAGCTGTGGGTCTAGATATGGTCAATCCAGGTTGCATCAGAGCCTCTGAACGAATTTTGTAATAATTTCTCTCGCTTTCACTGTCTTTGTTTTACGGGTTTTTAAAAGTAATTTATTTTTATAATGGGGTTTAGCTGCTTTTCACGGCTGTGTTTATGCAGCTTTACACCCACTTGACTCACTTCCAGACAGATATCAATACATAGGTTTTAAGATTCTTACTAGTCACATATATTCTTGTGCGGTGAATAGGGGGTGTTGAGTCCAGTTCACTGAGCAAGGAGTAGGTCTTGTCTATTACATATTGGGTGTATGGAACGGTATCTGAGCGAATTTGAAACCCTTGTTTTATGCCTCACCCCACCTCACCTTTCCCGTTAAGCAGCCATAGTGTGTTTTCTAAACGTGTGACTCTGTTCTGTTTTGTAATTCAGTTCAAGTGTAGCGGTTTTTACATTCCCTCTCTAAGTGATAGCTTATGATAAGTGTCTTTTTCTGTGTGACTTATTTCACTTAGAATCATCGTACCTAAATCCACTCATCTTGCTTCTACTAGCGTTATGACATTGATTTCATGTCTGAGTGATATTCCATTGTACATAAGGACCACAACTTCTTTATCCATTTTTCTCTTTCCTGGGATATTTAAGGTGTCATGAAGTGGAGGTTCTTGTCAACAGAGCAGCCCTAAACTTTGGGGTACCTGTGTCTTGCTGATTTTTAGTTTTCCCAATTTATACGCCCATGAGAGGACGTGCCCTATGCTCCCTAAGCTGTGTTTTTTCGATGTTTCAGGACACACCGTACACTTCTCCAGAGTGGCTGTTGGCAATTTACATCCCGCCCATCAGCGTAGCAAGGCTGCCATTTCTCCATGGCCTGTCCTGCATTTCTGGTTTTGACACTTTTTGCAGCATGGCCCTTTTGACCGATGGAAACGAGACTTCTTTGTAGCGCTGATTAGCCTTTCCAGTTTGCTTGGTTGGCCAAAAAGGGCGTATGCGTTTTTTCCTGAATATATTCAGGAAAAAACGCATACGCCCTGTTTGGCCAAGGGCATTATTGTCGACGTTTTACCACTTTTCATGTGCTTTTAAGGCGATTTGAATCTACCTCCTGAAACCTGTTTCCTGCAATTCTGCCTTGCTTTCAAATCCTCTTCGTTGCCTTCCCTCAATATATCTGTGGATGAGAGTTATCATTTATAGCTCTGCGGGTTTGTGAATTGCAGTGTCCCTGAGCTCCATTTTTCAACTGGCTTTTTTGGGAGCTGGCCACAAAAGCGCGGAATTGCCTCAGGCCCTATTCTGCTTCTGGGCGGCAGGCTGAGCCTGTGGTTAATTCTTCTTACCGATGGGAAAATAGAGTGAGCTGTGCCTGTCCCAACACCTATATCTAGTCTCTCATTGGTTGCCCCTCTTCCCGTTCATCCTCAGGACAAATTGCAACCTGTAGGGAACAGGAGCTTAAAGGTGCTGATTCTCCAAGTAGGGAGATTTCTAGTAAAATAGCTGGAAAGGCGAACCCGAGCACAAGGAGATGAGAAATGAGGTGCGTATTAGAAACCTTTGAAAATCACACGGTGTACCATCTTCTGGGTTTCTCATGCATGTTTTCGATGTAGGAAGATGCCCTTGAACCTGGAGATTTGGGACCCATGGGATGGGTACCAGGCAGTATTACTTTAAAGGGTCTGCGTTTGCTCACCCAACCTCACCCAACCTTTCAGCCCCAAGAGTGTCCACCCTTATGTCTCATCCAGCTGTGGGTCTAGATATGGTCAATCCAGGTTGCATCACAGCCTCTGAACGAATTTTGTAAGAATTTCTCTCTCTTTCACTGTCTTTGTTTTACGGGTTTTTAAAAGTAATTTATTTTTATAATGGGGTTTAGCTGCTTTTCACGGCTGTGTTTATGCAGCTTTACACCCACTTGACCCACTTCCTGACAGATATCAATACATAGGTTTTAAGATTCTTACTAGTCACATATATTCTTGTGCGGTGAATAGGGGGTGTTGAGTCCTGTTCACTGAGCAAGGCGTAGGTCTTGTCTATTACATATTGGGTGTATGGAACGGTATCTGAGCGAATTTGAAACCCTTGTTTTATGCCTCACCCCACCTCACCTTTCCCGTTAAGCAGCCATAGTGTGTTTTCTAAACGTGTGACTCTGTTCTGTTTTGTAATTCAGTTCAAGTGTAGCGGTTTTTACATTCCCTCTATAAGTGATAGCTTATGATAAGTGTCTTTTTCTGTGTGACTTATTTCACTTAGAATCGTCGTACCTAAATCCACTCATCTTGCTTCTACTAGCCTTATGACATTGATTTCATGTCTGAGTGATATTCCATTGTACATAAGGACCACAACTTCTTTATCCATTTTTCTCTTTCCTGGGATATTTCAGGTGTCATGAAGTGGAGGTTCTTGTCAACAGAGCAGCCCTAAACTTTGGGGTGCCTGTGTCTTGCTGATTTTTAGTTATCCCAATCTATACGCCCATGAGAGGACGTGCCCTATGCTCCCTAAGCTGTGTTTTTTCGATGTTTCAGGACACACCTTACACTTCTCCAGAGTGGCTGTTGGCAATTTACATCCCGCCCATCAGCGTAGCAAGGCTGCCATTTCTCCATGGCCTGTCCTGCATTTCTGGTTTTGACACTTTTTGCAGAATGGCCCTTTTGACCGATGGGAAGCGAGACTTCTTTGTAGCGCTGATTAGCCTTTCCAGGTTGCTTGGTTGGCCAAAAAGGGCGTATGCGTTTTTTCCTGAATATATTCAGGAAAAAACGCATACGCCCTGTTTGGCCAAGGGCATTATTGTCGACGTTTTACCACTTTTCATGTGCTTTTAAGGCGATTTGAATCTACCTCCTGAAACCTGTTTCCTGCAATTCTGCCTTGCTTTCAAATCCTCTTCGTTGCCTTCCCTCAATATATCTGTGGATGAGAGTTATAATTTATAGCTCTGCGGGTTTGTGAATTGCAGTGTCCCTGAGCTCCATTTTTCAACTGGCTTTTTTGGGAGCTGGCCGCAAAAGCGCGGAATTGCCTCAGGCCCTATTCTGCTTCTGGGCGGCAGGCTGAGCCTGTGGTTAATTCTTCTTACCGATGGGAAAATAGAGTGAGCTGTGCCTGTCCCA
The DNA here is from genome assembly GCF_028021215.1 of Eschrichtius robustus. Taxonomy (NCBI): domain Eukaryota; kingdom Metazoa; phylum Chordata; class Mammalia; order Artiodactyla; family Eschrichtiidae; genus Eschrichtius; species Eschrichtius robustus. The sequence continues at coordinate 622,680 of NW_027175234.1, forward strand.
ACACCTACATCTAGTCTCTCATTGGTTGCCCCTCTTCCCGTTCATCCTCAGGACAAATTGCAACCTGTAGGGAACAGGAGCTTAAAGGTGCTGATTCTCCAAGTAGGGAGATTGCTAGTAAAGTAGCTGGAAAGGTGAACCCGAGCACAAGGAGATGAGAAATGAGGTGCGTATTAGAAACCTTTCAAAATCACACGGTGTACCATCTTCTGGGTTTCTCATGCATGTTTTCGATGTAGGAAGATGCCCTTGAACCTGGAGATTTGGGACCCATGGGATGGGTACCAGGCAGTATTACTTTAAAGGGTCTGCGTTTGCTCACCCAACCTCACCCAACCTTTCAGCCCCAAGAGTGTCCACCCTTATGTCTCATCCAGCTGTGGGTCTAGATATGGTCAATCCAGGTTGCATCACAGCCTCTGAACGAATTTTGTAAGAATTTCTCTCTCTTTCACTGTCTTTGTTTTACGGGTTTTTAAAAGTAATTTATTTTTATAATGGGGTTTAGCTGCTTTTCACGGCTGTGTTTATGCGGCTTTACACCCACTTGACTCACTTCCAGACAGATATCAATACATAGGTTTTAAGATTCTTACTAGTCACATATATTCTTGTGCGGTGAATAGGGGGTGTTGAGTCCTGTTCACTGAGCAAGGAGTAGGTCTTGTCTATTACATATTGGGTGTATGGAACGGTATCTGAGCGAATTTGAAACCCTTGTTTTATGCCTCACCCCACCTCACCTTTCCCGTTAAGCAGCCATAGTGTGTTTTCTAAACGTGTGACTCTGTTCTGTTTTGTAATTCAGTTCAAGTGTAGCGGTTTTTACATTCCCTCTATAAGTGATAGCTTATGATAAGTGTCTTTTTCTGTGTGACTTATTTCAGTTAGAATCGTCGTACCTAAATCCACTCATCTTGCTTCTACTAGCCTTATGACATTGATTTCATGTCTGAGTGATATTCCATTGTACATAAGGACCACAACTTCTTTATCCATTTTTCTCTTTCCTGGGATATTTAAGGTGTCATGAAGTGGAGGTTCTTGTCAACAGAGCAGCCCTAAACTTTGGGGTGCCTGTGTCTTGCTGATTTTTAGTTTTCCCAATTTATACGCCCATGAGAGGACGTGCCCTATGCTCATAGAGCTGTGTTTTTTCGATGTTTCAGGACACACCTTACACTTCTCCAGAGTGGCTGTTGGCAATTTACATCCCGCCCATCAGCGTAGCAAGGCTGCCATTTCTCCAGGGCCTGTCCTGCATTTCTGGTTTTGACACTTTTGGCAGCATGGCCCTTTTGACCGATGGGAAGCGAGACTTCTTTGTAGCGCTGATTAGCATTTCCAGGTTGCTTGGTTGGCCAAACAGGGCGTATGCGTTTTTTCCTGAATATATTCAGGAAAAAACGCATACGCCCTGTTTGGCCAAGGGCATCATTGTCGACGTTTTACCACTTTTCATGTGCTTTAAAGGCGATTCGAATCTACCTCCTGAAACCTGTTTCCTGCAATCCTGCCTTGCTTTCAAATCCTCTTCGTTGCCTTCCCTCAATATATCTGTGGATGAGAGTTATCATTTATAGCTCTGCGGGTTTGTGAATTGCAGTGTCCCTGAGCTCCATTTTTCAACTGGCTTTTTTGGGAGCTGGCCGCAAAAGCGCGGGATTGCCTCAGGCCCTATTCAGCTTCTGGCCGGCAGGCTGAGCCTGTGGTTAATTCTTCTTCCCGATGGGAAAATAGAGTGACCTGTGCCTGTCCCAACACCAAGATCTAGTCTCTCATTGGTTTCCCCTCTTCCCGTTCATCCTCAGGACAAATTGCAACCTGTAGGGAACAGGAGCTTAAAGGTGCTGATTCTCCAAGTAGGGAGATTGCTAGTAAAGTAGCTGGAAAGGCAAACCCGAGCACAAGGAGATGAGAAATGAGGTGCGTATTAGAAACCTTTCAAAATCACACGGTGTACCATCTTCTGGGTTTCTCATGCATGTTTTCGATGTAGGAAGATGCCCTTGAACCTGGAGATTTGGGACCCATGGGATGGATACCAGGCAGTATTACTTTAAAGGGTCTGCGTTTGCTCACCCAACCTCACCCAACCGTTCAGCCCCAAGAGTGTCCACCCTTATGTCTCATCCAGCTGTGGGTCTAGATATGGTCAATCCAGGTTGCATCAGAGCCTCTGAACGAATTTTGTAATAATTTCTCTCGCTTTCACTGTCTTTGTTTTACGGGTTTTTAAAAGTAATTTATTTTTATAATGGGGTTTAGCTGCTTTTCACGGCTGTGTTTATGCAGCTTTACACCCACTTGACTCACTTCCAGACAGATATCAATACATAGGTTTTAAGATTCTTACTAGTCACATATATTCTTGTGCGGTGAATAGGGGGTGTTGAGTCCAGTTCACTGAGCAAGGAGTAGGTCTTGTCTATTACATATTGGGTGTATGGAACGGTATCTGAGCGAATTTGAAACCCTTGTTTTATGCCTCACCCCACCTCACCTTTCCCGTTAAGCAGCCATAGTGTGTTTTCTAAACGTGTGACTCTGTTCTGTTTTGTAATTCAGTTCAAGTGTAGCGGTTTTTACATTCCCTCTCTAAGTGATAGCTTATGATAAGTGTCTTTTTCTGTGTGACTTATTTCACTTAGAATCATCGTACCTAAATCCACTCATCTTGCTTCTACTAGCGTTATGACATTGATTTCATGTCTGAGTGATATTCCATTGTACATAAGGACCACAACTTCTTTATCCATTTTTCTCTTTCCTGGGATATTTAAGGTGTCATGAAGTGGAGGTTCTTGTCAACAGAGCAGCCCTAAACTTTGGGGTACCTGTGTCTTGCTGATTTTTAGTTTTCCCAATTTATACGCCCATGAGAGGACGTGCCCTATGCTCCCTAAGCTGTGTTTTTTCGATGTTTCAGGACACACCGTACACTTCTCCAGAGTGGCTGTTGGCAATTTACATCCCGCCCATCAGCGTAGCAAGGCTGCCATTTCTCCATGGCCTGTCCTGCATTTCTGGTTTTGACACTTTTTGCAGCATGGCCCTTTTGACCGATGGAAACGAGACTTCTTTGTAGCGCTGATTAGCCTTTCCAGGTTGCTTGGTTGGCCAAAAAGGGCGTATGCGTTTTTTCCTGAATATATTCAGGAAAAAACGCATACGCCCTGTTTGGCCAAGGGCATTATTGTCGACGTTTTACCACTTTTCATGTGCTTTTAAGGCGATTTGAATCTACCTCCTGAAACCTGTTTCCTGCAATTCTGCCTTGCTTTCAAATCCTCTTCGTTGCCTTCCCTCAATATATCTGTGGATGAGAGTTATCATTTATAGCTCTGCGGGTTTGTGAATTGCAGTGTCCCTGAGCTCCATTTTTCAACTGGCTTTTTTGGGAGCTGGCCGCAAAAGCGCGGAATTGCCTCAGGCCCTATTCTGCTTCTGGGCAGCAGGCTGAGCCTGTGGTTAATTCTTCTTACCGATGGGAAAATAGAGTGAGCTGTGCCTGTCCCAACACCTATATCTAGTCTCTCATTGGTTGCCCCTCTTCCCGTTCATCCTCAGGACAAATTGCAACCTGTAGGGAACAGGAGCTTAAAGGTGCTGATTCTCCAAGTAGGGAGATTTCTAGTAAAATAGCTGGAAAGGCGAACCCGAGCACAAGGAGATGAGAAATGAGGTGCGTATTAGAAACCTTTGAAAATCACACGGTGTACCATCTTCTGGGTTTCTCATGCATGTTTTCGATGTAGGAAGATGCCCTTGAACCTGGAGATTTGGGACCCATGGGATGGGTACCAGGCAGTATTACTTTAAAGGGTCTGCGTTTGCTCACCCAACCTCACCCAACCTTTCAGCCCCAAGAGTGTCCACCCTTATGTCTCATCCAGCTGTGGGTCTAGATATGGTCAATCCAGGTTGCATCACAGCCTCTGAACGAATTTTGTAAGAATTTCTCTCTCTTTCACTGTCTTTGTTTTACGGGTTTTTAAAAGTAATTTATTTTTATAATGGGGTTTAGCTGCTTTTCACGGCTGTGTTTATGCAGCTTTACACCCACTTGACCCACTTCCTGACAGATATCAATACATAGGTTTTAAGATTCTTACTAGTCACATATATTCTTGTGCGGTGAATAGGGGGTGTTGAGTCCTGTTCACTGAGCAAGGCGTAGGTCTTGTCTATTACATATTGGGTGTATGGAACGGTATCTGAGCGAATTTGAAACCCTTGTTTTATGCCTCACCCCACCTCACCTTTCCCGTTAAGCAGCCATAGTGTGTTTTCTAAACGTGTGACTCTGTTCTGTTTTGTAATTCAGTTCAAGTGTAGCGGTTTTTACATTCCCTCTATAAGTGATAGCTTATGATAAGTGTCTTTTTCTGTGTGACTTATTTCAGTTAGAATCGTCGTACCTAAATCCACTCATCTTGCTTCTACTAGCCTTATGACATTGATTTCATGTCTGAGTGATATTCCATTGTACATAAGGACCACAACTTCTTTATCCATTTTTCTCTTTCCTGGGATATTTAAGGTGTCATGAATTGGAGGTTCTTGTCAACAGAGCAGCCCTAAACTTTGGGGTGCCTGTGTCTTGCTGATTTTTAGTTATCCCAATCTATACGCCCATGAGAGGACGTGCCCTATGCTCCCTAAGCTGTGTTTTTTCGATGTTTCAGGACACACCTTACACTTCTCCAGAGTGGCTGTTGGCAATTTACATCCCGCCCATCAGCGTAGCAAGGCTGCCATTTCTCCATGGCCTGTCCTGCATTTCTGGTTTTGACACTTTTTGCAGCATGGCCCTTTTGACCGATGGGAAGCGAGACTTCTTTGTAGCGCTGATTAGCCTTTCCAGGTTGCTTGGTTGGCCAAAAAGGGCGTATGCGTTTTTTCCTGAATATATTCAGGAAAAAACGCATACGCCCTGTTTGGCCAAGGGCATTATTGTCGACGTTTTACCACTTTTCATGTGCTTTTAAGGCGATTTGAATCTACCTCCTGAAACCTGTTTCCTGCAATTCTGCCTTGCTTTCAAATCCTCTTCGTTGCCTTCCCTCAATATATCTGTGGATGAGAGTTATCATTTATAGCTCTGCGGGTTTGTGAATTGCAGTGTCCCTGAGCTCCATTTTTCAACTGGCTTTTTTGGGAGCTGGCCGCAAAAGCGCGGAATTGCCTCAGGCCCTATTCTGCTTCTGGGCGGCAGGCTGAGCCTGTGGTTAATTCTTCTTACCGATGGGAAAATAGAGTGAGCTGTGCCTGTCCCAACACCTACATCTAGTCTCTCATTGGTTGCCCCTCTTCCCGTTCATCCTCAGGACAAATTGCAACCTGTAGGGAACAGGAGCTTAAAGGTGCTGATTCTCCAAGTAGGGAGATTGCTAGTAAAGTAGCTGGAAAGGTGAACCCGAACACAAGGAGATGAGAAATGAGGTGCGTATTAGAAACCTTTCAAAATCACACGGTGTACCATCTTCTGGGTTTCTCATGCATGTTTTCGATGTAGGAAGATGCCCTTGAACCTGGAGATTTGGGACCCATGGGATGGGTACCAGGCAGTATTACTTTAAAGGGTCTGCGTTTGCTCACCCAACCTCACCCAACCTCTCAGCCCCAAGAGTGTCCACCCTTATGTCTCATCCAGCTGTGGGTCTAGATATGGTCAATCCAGGTTGCATCACAGCCTCTGAACGAATTTTGTAAGAATTTCTCTCTCTTTCACTGTCTTTGTTTTACGGGTTTTTAAAAGTAATTTATTTTTATAATGGGGTTTAGCTGCTTTTCACGGCTGTGTTTATGCGGCTTTACACCCACTTGACTCACTTCCAGACAGATATGAATACATAGGTTTTAAGATTCTTACTAGTCACATATATTCTTGTGCGGTGAATAGGGGGTGTTGAGTCCTGTTCACTGAGCAAGGAGTAGGTCTTGTCTATTACATATTGGGTGTATGGAACGGTATCTGAGCGAATTTGAAACCCTTGTTTTATGCCTCACCCCACCTCACCTTTCCCGTTAAGCAGCCATAGTGTGTTTTCTAAACGTGTGACTCTGTTCTGTTTTGTAATTCAGTTCAAGTGTAGCGGTTTTTACATTCCCTCTATAAGTGATAGCTTATGATAAGTGTCTTTTTCTGTGTGACTTATTTCACTTAGAATCGCCGTACCTAAATCCACTCATCTTGCTTCTACTAGCCTTATGACATTGATTTCATGTCTGAGTGATATTCCATTGTACATAAGGACCACAACTTCTTTATCCATTTTTCTCTTTCCTGGGATATTTAAGGTGTCATGAAGTGGAGGTTCTTGTCAACAGAGCAGCCCTAAACTTTGGGGTGCCTGTGTCTTGCTGATTTTTAGTTTTCCCAATTTATACGCCCATGAGAGGACGTGCCCTATGCTCCTAGAGCTGTGTTTTTTCGATGTTTCAGGACACACCTTACACTTCTCCAGAGTGGCTGTTGGCAATTTACATCCCGCCCATCAGCGTAGCAAGGCTGCCATTTCTCCAGGGCCTGTCCTGCATTTCTGGTTTTGACACTTTTTGCAGCATGGCCCTTTTGACCGATGGGAAGCGAGACTTCTTTGTAGCGCTGATTAGCCTTTCCAGGTTGCTTGGTTGGCCAAACAGGGCGTATGCGTTTTTTCCTGAATATATTCAGGAAAAAACGCATACGCCCTGTTTGGCCAAGGGCATCATTGTCGACGTTTTACCACTTTTCATGTGCTTTAAAGGCGATTCGAATCTACCTCCTGAAACCTGTTTCCTGCAATCCTGCCTTGCTTTCAAATCCTCTTCGTTGCCTTCCCTCAATATATCTGTGGATGAGAGTTATCATTTATAGCTCTGCGGGTTTGTGAATTGCAGTGTCCCTGAGCTCCATTTTTCAACTGGCTTTTTTGGGAGCTGGCCGCAAAAGCGCGGGATTGCCTCAGGCCCTATTCAGCTTCTGGCCGGCAGGCTGAGCCTGTGGTTAATTCTTCTTCCCGATGGGAAAATAGAGTTACCTGTGCCTGTCCCAACACCAAGATCTAGTCTCTCATTGGTTTCCCCTCTTCCCGTTCATCCTCAGGACAAATTGCAACCTGTAGGGAACAGGAGCTTAAAGGTGCTGATTCTCCAAGTAGGGAGATTGCTAGTAAAGTAGCTGGAAAGGCGAACCCGAGCACAAGGAGATGAGAAATGAGGTGCGTATTAGAAACCTTTCAAAATCACACGGTGTACCATCTTCTGGGTTTCTCATGCATGTTTTCGATGTAGGAAGATGCCCTTGAACCTGGAGATTTGGGACCCATGGGATGGATACCAGGCAGTATTACTTTAAAGGGTCTGCGTTTGCTCACCCAACCTCACCCAACCGTTCAGCCCCAAGAGTGTCCACCCTTATGTCTCATCCAGCTGTGGGTCTAGATATGGTCAATCCAGGTTGCATCACAGCCTCTGAACGAATTTTGTAAGAATTTCTCTCGCTTTCACTGTCTTTGTTTTACGGGTTTTTAAAAGTAATTTATTTTTATAATGGGGTTTAGCTGCTTTTCACAGCTGTGTTTATGCAGCTTTACACCCACTTGACTCACTTCCAGACAGATATCAATACATAGGTTTTAAGATTCTTACTAGTCACATATATTCTTGTGCGGTGAATAGGGGGTGTTGAGTCCAGTTCACTGAGCAAGGAGTAGGTCTTGTCTATTACATATTGGGTGTATGGAACGGTATCTGAGCGAATTTGAAACCCTTGTTTTATGCCTCACCCCACCTCACCTTTCCCGTTAAGCAGCCATAGTGTGTTTTCTAAACGTGTGACTCTGTTCTGTTTTGTAATTCAGTTCAAGTGTAGCGGTTTTTACATTCCCTCTCTAAGTGATAGCTTATGATAAGTGTCTTTTTCTGTGTGACTTATTTCACTTAGAATCATCGTACCTAAATCCACTCATCTTGCTTCTACTAGCGTTATGACATTGATTTCATGTCTGAGTGATATTCCATTGTACATAAGGACCACAACTTCTTTATCCATTTTTCTCTTTCCTGGGATATTTAAGGTGTCATGAAGTGGAGGTTCTTGTCAACAGAGCAGCCCTAAACTTTGGGGTACCTGTGTCTTGCTGATTTTTAGTTTTCCCAATTTATACGCCCATGAGAGGACGTGCCCTATGCTCCCTAAGCTGTGTTTTTTCGATGTTTCAGGACACACCGTACACTTCTCCAGAGTGGCTGTTGGCAATTTACATCCCGCCCATCAGCGTAGCAAGGCTGCCATTTCTCCATGGCCTGTCCTGCATTTCTGGTTTTGACACTTTTTGCAGCATGGCCCTTTTGACCGATGGAAACGAGACTTCTTTGTAGCGCTGATTAGCCTTTCCAGGTTGCTTGGTTGGCCAAAAAGGGCGTATGCGTTTTTTCCTGAATATATTCAGGAAAAAACGCATACGCCCTGTTTGGCCAAGGGCATTATTGTCGACGTTTTACCAATTTTCATGTGCTTTTAAGGCGATTTGAATCTACCTCCTGAAACCTGTTTCCTGCAATTCTGCCTTGCTTTCAAATCCTCTTCGTTGCCTTCCCTCAATATATCTGTGGATGAGAGTTATCATTTATAGCTCTGCGGGTTTGTGAATTGCAGTGTCCCTGAGCTCCATTTTTCAACTGGCTTTTTTGGGAGCTGGCCGCAAAAGCGCGGAATTGCCTCAGGCCCTATTCTGCTTCTGGGCAGCAGGCTGAGCCTGTGGTTAATTCTTCTTACCGATGGGAAAATAGAGTGAGCTGTGCCTGTCCCAACACCTATATCTAGTCTCTCATTGGTTGCCCCTCTTCCCGTTCATCCTCAGGACAAATTGCAACCTGTAGGGAACAGGAGCTTAAAGGTGCTGATTCTCCAAGTAGGGAGATTTCTAGTAAAATAGCTGAAAAGGCGAACCCGAGCACAAGGAGATGAGAAATGAGGTGCGTATTAGAAACCTTTGAAAATCACACGGTGTACCATCTTCTGGGTTTCTCATGCATGTTTTCGATGTAGGAAGATGCCCTTGAACCTGGAGATTTGGGACCCATGGGATGGGTACCAGGCAGTATTACTTTAAAGGGTCTGCGTTTGCTCACCCAACCTCACCCAACCTTTCAGCCCCAAGAGTGTCCACCCTTATGTCTCATCCAGCTGTGGGTCTAGATATGGTCAATCCAGGTTGCATCACAGCCTCTGAACGAATTTTGTAAGAATTTCTCTCTCTTTCACTGTCTTTGTTTTACGGGTTTTTAAAAGTAATTTATTTTTATAATGGGGTTTAGCTGCTTTTCACGGCTGTGTTTATGCAGCTTTACACCCACTTGACCCACTTCCTGACAGATATCAATACATAGGTTTTAAGATTCTTACTAGTCACATATATTCTTGTGCGGTGAATAGGGGGTGTTGAGTCCTGTTCACTGAGCAAGGCGTAGGTCTTGTCTATTACATATTGGGTGTATGGAACGGTATCTGAGCGAATTTGAAACCCTTGTTTTATGCCTCACCCCACCTCACCTTTCCCGTTAAGCAGCCATAGTGTGTTTTCTAAACGTGTGACTCTGTTCTGTTTTGTAATTCAGTTCAAGTGTAGCGGTTTTTACATTCCCTCTATAAGTGATAGCTTATGATAAGTGTCTTTTTCTGTGTGACTTATTTCACTTAGAATCGTCGTACCTAAATCCACTCATCTTGCTTCTACTAGCCTTATGACATTGATTTCATGTCTGAGTGATATTCCATTGTACATAAGGACCACAACTTCTTTATCCATTTTTCTCTTTCCTGGGATATTTAAGGTGTCATGAAGTGGAGGTTCTTGTCAACAGAGCAGCCCTAAACATTGGGGTGCCTGTGTCTTGCTGATTTTTAGTTATCCCAATCTATACGCCCATGAGAGGACGTGCCCTATGCTCCCTAAGCTGTGTTTTTTCGATGTTTCAGGACACACCTTACACTTCTCCAGAGTGGCTGTTGGCAATTTACATCCCGCCCATCAGCGTAGCAAGGCTGCCATTTCTCCAGGGCCTGTCCTGCATTTCTGGTTTTGACACTTTTTGCAGCATGGCCCTTTTGACCGATGGGAAGCGAGACTTCTTTGTAGCGCTGATTAGCCTTTCCAGGTTGCTTGGTTGGCCAAACAGGGCGTATGCGTTTTTTCCTGAATATATTCAGGAAAAAACGCATACGCCCTGTTTGGCCAAGGGCATCATTGTCGACGTTTTACCACTTTTCATGTGCTTTAAAGGCGATTCGAATCTACCTCCTGATACCTGTTTCCTGCAATCCTGCCTTGCTTTCAAATCCTCTTCGTTGCCTTCCCTCAATATATCTGTGGATGAGAGTTATCATTTATAGCTCTGCGGGTTTGTGAATTGCAGTGTCCCTGAGCTCCATTTTTCAACTGGCTTTTTTGGGAGCTGGCCGCAAAAGCGCGGGATTGCCTCAGGCCCTATTCTGCTTCTGGGCGGCAGGCTGAGCCTGTGGTTTATTCTTTTTCCCGATGGGAAAATAGAGTGAGCTGTGCCTGTCCCAAAACCTACATCTAGTCTCTCATTGGTTGCCCCTCTTCCCGTTCATCCTCAGGACAAATTGCAACCTGTAGGGAACAGGAGCTTAAAGGTGCTGATTCTCCAAGTAGGGAGATTGCTAGTAAAGTAGCTGGAAAGGCGAACCCGAGCACAAGGAGATGAGAAATGAGGTGCGTATTAGAAACCTTTCAAAATCACACGGTGTACCATCTTCTGGGTTTCTCATGCATGTTTTCGATGTAGGAAGATGCCCTTGAACCTGGAGATTTGGGACCCATGGGATGGGTACCAGGCAGTATTACTTTAAAGGGTCTGCATTTGCTCACCCAGCCTCACCCAACCTTTCAGCCCCAAGAGTGTCCACCCTTATGTCTCATCCAGCTGTGGGTCTAGATATGGTCAATCCAGGTTGCATCACAGCCTCTGAACGAATTTTGTAAGAATTTCTCTCTCTTTCACTGTCTTTGTTTTACGGGTTTTTAAAAGTAATTTATTTTTATAATGGGGTTTAGCTGCTTTTCACGGCTGTGTTTATGCGGCTTTACACCCACTTGACTCACTTCCAGACAGATATCAATACATAGGTTTTAAGATTCTTACTAGTCACATATATTCTTGTGCGGTGAATAGGGGGTGTTGAGTCCTGTTCACTGAGCAAGGAGTAGGTCTTGTCTATTACATATTGGGTGTATGGAACGGTATCTGAGCGAATTTGAAACCCTTGTTTTATGCCTCACCCCACCTCACCTTTCCCGTTAAGCAGCCATAGTGTGTTTTCTAAACGTGTGACTCTGTTCTGTTTTGTAATTCAGTTCAAGTGTAGCGGTTTTTACATTCCCTCTCTAAGTGATAGCTTATGATAAGTGTCTTTTTCTGTGTGACTTATTTCACTTAGAATCGTCGTACCTAAATCCACTCATCTTGCTTCTACTAGCCTTATGACATTGATTTCATGTCTGAGTGATATTCCATTGTACATAAGGACCACAACTTCTTTATCCATTTTTCTCTTTCCTGGGATATTTCAGGTGTCATGAAGTGGAGGTTCTTGTCAACAGAGCAGCCCTAAACTTTGGGGTGCCTGTGTCTTGCTGATTTTTAGTTTTCCCAATTTATACGCCCATGAGAGGACGTGCCCTATGCTCCCTAAGCTGTGTTTTTTCGATGTTTCAGGACACACCGTACACTTCTCCAGAGTGGCTGTTGGCAATTTACATCCCGCCCATCAGCGTAGCAAGGCTGCCATTTCTCCATGGCCTGTCCTGCATTTCTGGTTTTGACACTTTTTGCAGCATGGCCCTTTTGACCGATGGAAACGAGACTTCTTTGTAGCGCTGATTAGCCTTTCCAGGTTGCTTGGTTGGCCAAAAAGGGCGTATGCGTTTTTTCCTGAATATATTCAGGAAAAAACGCATACGCCCTGTTTGGCCAAGGGCATTATTGTCGACGTTTTACCACTTTTCATGTGCTTTTAAGGCGATTTGAATCTACCTCCTGAAACCTGTTTCCTGCAATTCTGCCTTGCTTTCAAATCCTCTTCGTTGCCTTCCCTCAATATATCTGTGGATGAGAGTTATCATTTATAGCTCTGCGGGTTTGTGAATTGCAGTGTCCCTGAGCTCCATTTTTCAACTGGCTTTTTTGGGAGCTGGCCGCAAAAGCGCGGAATTGCCTCAGGCCCTATTCTGCTTCTGGGCAGCAGGCTGAGCCTGTGGTTAATTCTTCTTACCGATGGGAAAATAGAGTGAGCTGTGCCTGTCCCAACACCTATATCTAGTCTCTCATTGGTTGCCCCTCTTCCCGTTCATCCTCAGGACAAATTGCAACCTGTAGGGAACAGGAGCTTAAAGGTGCTGATTCTCCAAGTAGGGAGATTTCTAGTAAAATAGCTGAAAAGGCGAACCCGAGCACAAGGAGATGAGAAATGAGGTGCGTATTAGAAACCTTTGAAAATCACACGGTGTACCATCTTCTGGGTTTCTCATGCATGTTTTCGATGTAGGAAGATGCCCTTGAACCTGGAGATTTGGGACCCATGGGATGGGTACCAGGCAGTATTACTTTAAAGGGTCTGCGTTTGCTCACCCAACCTCACCCAACCTTTCAGCCCCAAGAGTGTCCACCCTTATGTCTCATCCAGCTGTGGGTCTAGATATGGTCAATCCAGGTTGCATCACAGCCTCTGAACGAATTTTGTAAGAATTTCTCTCTCTTTCACTGTCTTTGTTTTACGGGTTTTTAAAAGTAATTTATTTTTATAATGGGGTTTAGCTGCTTTTCACGGCTGTGTTTATGCAGCTTTACACCCACTTGACCCACTTCCTGACAGATATCAATACATAGGTTTTAAGATTCTTACTAGTCACATATATTCTTGTGCGGTGAATAGGGGGTGTTGAGTCCTGTTCACTGAGCAAGGCGTAGGTCTTGTCTATTACATATTGGGTGTATGGAACGGTATCTGAGCGAATTTGAAACCCTTGTTTTATGCCTCACCCCACCTCACCTTTCCCGTTAAGCAGCCATAGTGTGTTTTCTAAACGTGTGACTCTGTTCTGTTTTGTAATTCAGTTCAAGTGTAGCGGTTTTTACATTCCCTCTATAAGTGATAGCTTATGATAAGTGTCTTTTTCTGTGTGACTTATTTCACTTAGAATCGTCGTACCTAAATCCACTCATCTTGCTTCTACTAGCCTTATGACATTGATTTCATGTCTGAGTGATATTCCATTGTACATAAGGACCACAACTTCTTTATCCATTTTTCTCTTTCCTGGGATATTTAAGGTGTCATGAAGTGGAGGTTCTTGTCAACAGAGCAGCCCTAAACTTTGGGGTGCCTGTGTCTTGCTGATTTTTAGTTATCCCAATCTATACGCCCATGAGAGGACGTGCCCTATGCTCCCTAAGCTGTGTTTTTTCGATGTTTCAGGACACACCTTACACTTCTCCAGAGTGGCTGTTGGCAATTTACATCCCGCCCATCAGCGTAGCAAGGCTGCCATTTCTCCAGGGCCTGTCCTGCATTTCTGGTTTTGACACTTTTTGCAGCATGGCCCTTTTGACCGATGGGAAGCGAGACTTCTTTGTAGCGCTGATTAGCCTTTCCAGGTTGCTTGGTTGGCCAAACAGGGCGTATGCGTTTTTTCCTGAATATATTCAGGAAAAAACGCATACGCCCTGTTTGGCCAAGGGCATCATTGTCGACGTTTTACCACTTTTCATGTGCTTTAAAGGCGATTCGAATCTACCTCCTGATACCTGTTTCCTGCAATCCTGCCTTGCTTTCAAATCCTCTTCGTTGCCTTCCCTCAATATATCTGTGGATGAGAGTTATCATTTATAGCTCTGCGGGTTTGTGAATTGCAGTGTCCCTGAGCTCCATTTTTCAACTGGCTTTTTTGGGAGCTGGCCGCAAAAGCGCGGGATTGCCTCAGGCCCTATTCTGCTTCTGGGCGGCAGGCTGAGCCTGTGGTTAATTCTTTTTCCCGATGGGAAAATAGAGTGAGCTGTGCCTGTCCCAAAACCTACATCTAGTCTCTCATTGGTTGCCCCTCTTCCCGTTCATCCTCAGGACAAATTGCAACCTGTAGGGAACAGGAGCTTAAAGGTGCTGATTCTCCAAGTAGGGAGATTGCTAGTAAAGTAGCTGGAAAGGCGAACCCGAGCACAAGGAGATGAGAAATGAGGTGCGTATTAGAAACCTTTCAAAATCACACGGTGTACCATCTTCTGGGTTTCTCATGCATGTTTTCGATGTAGGAAGATGCCCTTGAACCTGGAGATTTGGGACCCATGGGATGGGTACCAGGCAGTATTACTTTAAAGGGTCTGCATTTGCTCACCCAGCCTCACCCAACCTTTCAGCCCCAAGAGTGTCCACCCTTATGTCTCATCCAGCTGTGGGTCTAGATATGGTCAATCCAGGTTGCATCACAGCCTCTGAACGAATTTTGTAAGAATTTCTCTCTCTTTCACTGTCTTTGTTTTACGGGTTTTTAAAAGTAATTTATTTTTATAATGGGGTTTAGCTGCTTTTCACGGCTGTGTTTATGCGGCTTTACACCCACTTGACTCACTTCCAGACAGATATCAATACATAGGTTTTAAGATTCTTACTAGTCACATATATTCTTGTGCGGTGAATAGGGGGTGTTGAGTCCTGTTCACTGAGCAAGGAGTAGGTCTTGTCTATTACATATTGGGTGTATGGAACGGTATCTGAGCGAATTTGAAACCCTTGTTTTATGCCTCACCCCACCTCACCTTTCCCGTTAAGCAGCCATAGTGTGTTTTCTAAACGTGTGACTCTGTTCTGTTTTGTAATTCAGTTCAAGTGTAGCGGTTTTTACATTCCCTCTATAAGTGATAGCTTATGATAAGTGTCTTTTTCTGTGTGACTTATTTCACTTAGAATCGTCGTACCTAAATCCACTCATCTTGCTTCTACTAGCCTTATGACATTGATTTCATGTCTGAGTGATATTCCATTGTACATAAGGACCACAACTTCTTTATCCATTTTTCTCTTTCCTGGGATATTTCAGGTGTCATGAAGTGGAGGTTCTTGTCAACAGAGCAGCCCTAAACTTTGGGGTGCCTGTGTCTTGCTGATTTTTAGTTTTCCCAATTTATACGCCCATGAGAGGACGTGCCCTATGCTCCCTAAGCTGTGTTTTTTCGATGTTTCAGGACACACCGTACACTTCTCCAGAGTGGCTGTTGGCAATTTACATCCCGCCCATCAGCGTAGCAAGGCTGCCATTTCTCCAGGGCCTGTCCTGCATTTCTGGTTTTGACACTTTTTGCAGCATGGCCCTTTTGACCGATGGGAAGCGAGACTTCTTTGTAGCGCTGATTAGCCTTTCCAGGTTGCTTGGTTGGCCAAACAGGGCGTATGCGTTTTTTCCTGAATATATTCAGGAAAAAACGCATACGCCCTGTTTGGCCAAGGGCATTATTGTCGACGTTTTACCACTTTTCATGTGCTTTTAAGGCGATTTGAATCTACCTCCTGAAACCTGTTTCCTGCAATTCTGCCTTGCTTTCAAATCCTCTTCGTTGCCTTCCCTCAATATATCTGTGGATGAGAGTTATCATTTATAGCTCTGCGGGTTTGTGAATTGCAGTGTCCCTGAGCTCCATTTTTCAACTGGCTTTTTTGGGAGCTGGCCGCAAAAGCGCGGAATTGCCTAAGGCCCTATTCTGCTTCTGGGCGGCAGGCTGAGCCTGTGGTTAATTCTTCTTACCGATGGGAAAATAGAGTGAGCTGTGCCTGTCCCAACACCTACATCTAGTCTCTCATTGGTTGCCCCTCTTCCCGTTCATCCTCAGGACAAATTGCAACCTGTAGGGAACAGGAGCTTAAAGGTGCTGATTCTCCAAGTAGGGAGATTGCTAGTAAAGTAGCTGGAAAGGTGAACCCGAGCACAAGGAGATGAGAAATGAGGTGCGTATTAGAAACCTTTCAAAATCACATGGTGTACCATCTTCTGGGTTTCTCATGCATGTTTTCGATGTAGGAAGATGCCCTTGAACCTGGAGATTTGGGACCCATGGGATGGGTACCAGGCTGTATTACTTTAAAGGGTCTGCGTTTGCTCACCCAACCTCACCCAACCTTTCAGCCCCAAGAGTGTCCACCCTTATGTCTCATCCAGCTGTGGGTCTAGATATGGTCAATCCAGGTTGCATCACAGCCTCTGAACGAATTTTGTAAGAATTTCTCTCTCTTTCACTGTCTTTGTTTTACGGGTTTTTAAAAGTAATTTATTTTTATAATGGGGTTTAGCTGCTTTTCACGGCTGTGTTTATGCGGCTTTACACCCACTTGACTCACTTCCAGACAGATATCAATACATAGGTTTTAAGATTCTTACTAGTCACATATATTCTTGTGCGGTGAATAGGGGGTGTTGAGTCCTGTTCACTGAGCAAGGAGTAGGTCTTGTCTATTACATATTGGGTGTATGGAACGGTATCTGAGCGAATTTGAAACCCTTGTTTTATGCCTCACCCCACCTCACCTTTCCCGTTAAGCAGCCATAGTGTGTTTTCTAAACGTGTGACTCTGTTCTGTTTTGTAATTCAGTTCAAGTGTAGCGGTTTTTACATTCCCTCTATAAGTGATAGCTTATGATAAGTGTCTTTTTCTGTGTGACTTATTTCACTTAGAATCGTCGTACCTAAATCCACTCATCTTGCTTCTACTAGCCTTATGACATTGATTTCATGTCTGAGTGATATTCCATTGTACATAAGGACCACAACTTCTTTATCCATTTTTCTCTTTCCTGGGATATTTAAGGTGTCATGAAGTGGAGGTTCTTGTCAACAGAGCAGCCCTAAACTTTGGGGTGCCTGTGTCTTGCTGATTTTTAGTTTTCCCAATTTATACGCCCATGAGAGGACGTGCCCTATGCTCCTAGAGCTGTGTTTTTTCAATGTTTCAGGACACACCTTACACTTCTCCAGAGTGGCTGTTGGCAATTTACATCCCGCCCATCAGAGTAGCAAGGCTGCCATTTCTCCAGGGCCTGTCCTGCATTTCTGGTTTTGACACTTTTTGCAGCATGGCCCTTTTGACCGATGGGAAGCGAGACTTCTTTGTAGCGCTGATTAGCCTTTCCAGGTTGCTTGGTTGGCCAAACAGGGCGTATGCGTTTTTTCCTGAATATATTCAGGAAAAAACGCATACGCCCTGTTTGGCCAAGGGCATCATTGTCGACGTTTTACCACTTTTCATGTGCTTTAAAGGTGATTCGAATCTACCTCCTGAAACCTGTTTCCTGCAATTCTGCCTTGCTTTCAAATCCTCTTCGTTGCCTTCCCTCAATATATCTGTGGATGAGAGTTATCATTTATAGCTCTGCGGGTTTGTGAATTGCAGTGTCCCTGAGCTCCATTTTTCAACTGGCTTTTTTGGGAGCTGGCCGCAAAAGCGCGGGATTGCCTCAGGCCCTATTCTGCTTCTGGGCGGCAGGCTGAGCCTGTGGTTAATTCTTCTTCCCGATGGGAAAATAGAGTGACCTGTGCCTGTCCCAACACCAAGATCTAGTCTCTCATTGGTTTCCCCTCTTCCCGTTCATCCTCAGGACAAATTGCAACCTGTAGGGAACAGGAGCTTAAAGGTGCTGATTCTCCAAGTAGGGAGATTGCTCGTAAAGTAGCTGGAAAGGCGAACCCGAGCACAAGGAGATGAGAAATGAGGTGCGTATTAGAAACCTTTCAAAATCACACGGTGTACCATCTTCTGGGTTTCTCATGCATGTTTTCGATGTAGGAAGATGCCCTTGAACCTGGAGATTTGGGACCCATGGGATGGATACCAGGCAGTATTACTTTAAAGGGTCTGCGTTTGCTCACCCAACCTCACCCAACCGTTAAGCCCCAAGAGTGTCCACCCTTATGTCTCATCCAGCTGTGGGTCTAGATATGGTCAATCCAGGTTGCATCAGAACCTATGAACGAATTTTGTAATAATTTCTCTCGCTTTCACTGTCTTTGTTTTACGGGTTTTTAAAAGTAATTTATTTTTATAATGGGGTTTAGCTGCTTTTCACGGCTGTGTTTATGCAGCTTTACACCCACTTGACTCACTTCCAGACAGATATCAATACATAGGTTTTAAGATTCTTACTAGTCACATATATTCTTGTGCGGTGAATAGGGGGTGTTGAGTCCAGTTCACTGAGCAAGGAGTAGGTCTTGTCTATTACATATTGGGTGTATGGAACGGTATCTGAGCGAATTTGAAACCCTTGTTTTATGCCTCACCCCACCTCACCTTTCCCGTTAAGCAGCCATAGTGTGTTTTCTAAACGTGTGACTCTGTTCTGTTTTGTAATTCAGTTCAAGTGTAGCGGTTTTTACATTCCCTCTATAAGTGATAGCTTATGATAAGTGTCTTTTTCTGTGTGACTTATTTCACTTAGAATCATCGTACCTAAATCCACTCATCTTGCTTCTACTAGCGTTATGACATTGATTTCATGTCTGAGTGATATTCCATTGTACATAAGGACCACAACTTCTTTATCCATTTTTCTCTTTCCTGGGATATTTAAGGTGTCATGAAGTGGAGGTTCTTGTCAACAGAGCAGCCCTAAACTTTGGGGTGCCTGTGTCTTGCTGATTTTTAGTTTTCCCAATTTATACGCCCATGAGAGGACGTGCCCTATGCTCCCTAAGCTGTGTTTTTTCGATGTTTCAGGACACACCGTACACTTCTCCAGAGTGGCTGTTGGCAATTTACATCCCGCCCATCAGCGTAGCAAGGCTGCCATTTCTCCATGGCCTGTCCTGCATTTCTGGTTTTGACACTTTTTGCAGCATGGCCCTTTTGACCGATGGAAACGAGACTTCTTTGTAGCGCTGATTAGCCTTTCCAGGTTGCTTGGTTGGCCAAAAAGGGCGTATGCGTTTTTTCCTGAATATATTCAGGAAAAAACGCATACGCCCTGTTTGGCCAAGGGCATCATTGTCGACGTTTTACCACTTTTCATGTGCTTTAAAGGCGATTCGAATCTACCTCCTGATACCTGTTTCCTGCAATCCTGCCTTGCTTTCAAATCCTCTTCGTTGCCTTCCCTCAATATATCTGTGGATGAGAGTTATCATTTATAGCTCTGCGGGTTTGTGAATTGCAGTGTCCCTGAGCTCCATTTTTCAACTGGCTTTTTTGGGAGCTGGCCGCAAAAGCGCGGGATTGCCTCAGGCCCTATTCTGCTTCTGGGCGGCAGGCTGAGCCTGTGGTTTATTCTTTTTCCCGATGGGAAAATAGAGTGAGCTGTGCCTGTCCCAACACCTACATCTAGTCTCTCATTGGTTGCCCCTCTTCCCGTTCATCCTCAGGACAAATTGCAACCTGTAGGGAACAGGAGCTTAAAGGTGCTGATTCTCCAAGTAGGGAGATTGCTAGTAAAGTAGCTGGAAAGGCGAACCCGAGCACAAGGAGATGAGAAATGAGGTGCGTATTAGAAACCTTTCAAAATCACACGGTGTACCATCTTCTGGGTTTCTCATGCATGTTTTCGATGTAGGAAGATGCCCTTGAACCTGGAGATTTGGGACCCATGGGATGGGTACCAGGCAGTATTACTTTAAAGGGTCTGCATTTGCTCACCCAGCCTCACCCAACCTTTCAGCCCCAAGAGTGTCCACCCTTATGTCTCATCCAGCTGTGGGTCTAGATATGGTCAATCCAGGTTGCATCACAGCCTCTGAACGAATTTTGTAAGAATTTCTCTCTCTTTCACTGTCTTTGTTTTACGGGTTTTTAAAAGTAATTTATTTTTATAATGGGGTTTAGCTGCTTTTCACGGCTGTGTTTATGCGGCTTTACACCCACTTGACTCACTTCCAGACAGATATCAATACATAGGTTTTAAGATTCTTACTAGTCACATATATTCTTGTGCGGTGAATAGGGGGTGTTGAGTCCTGTTCACTGAGCAAGGAGTAGGTCTTGTCTATTACATATTGGGTGTATGGAACGGTATCTGAGCGAATTTGAAACCCTTGTTTTATGCCTCACCCCACCTCACCTTTCCCGTTAAGCAGCCATAGTGTGTTTTCTAAACGTGTGACTCTGTTCTGTTTTGTAATTCAGTTCAAGTGTAGCGGTTTTTACATTCCCTCTATAAGTGATAGCTTATGATAAGTGTCTTTTTCTGTGTGACTTATTTCACTTAGAATCGTCGTACCTAAATCCACTCATCTTGCTTCTACTAGCCTTATGACATTGATTTCATGTCTGAGTGATATTCCATTGTACATAAGGACCAAAACTTCTTTATCCATTTTTCTCTTTCCTGGGATATTTCAGGTGTCATGAAGTGGAGGTTCTTGTCAACAGAGCAGCCCTAAACTTTGGGGTGCCTGTGTCTTGCTGATTTTTAGTTTTCCCAATTTATACGCCCATGAGAGGACGTGCCCTATGCTCCCTAAGCTGTGTTTTTTCGATGTTTCAGGACACACCGTACACTTCTCCAGAGTGGCTGTTGGCAATTTACATCCCGCCCATCAGCGTAGCAAGGCTGCCATTTCTCCATGGCCTGTCCTGCATTTCTGGTTTTGACACTTTTTGCAGCATGGCCCTTTTGACCGATGGGAAGCGAGACTTCTTTGTAGCGCTGATTAGCCTTTCCAGGTTGCTTGGTTGGCCAAAAAGGGCGTATGCGTTTTTTCCTGAATATATTCAGGAAAAAACGCATACGCCCTTTTTGGCCAAGGGCATTATTGTCGACGTTTTACCACTTTTCATGTGCTTTTAAGCCGATTTGAATCTACCTCCTGAAACCTGTTTCCTGCAATTCTGCCTTGCTTTCAAATCCTCTTCGTTGCCTTCCCTCAATATATCTGTGGATGAGAGTTATCATTTATAGCTCTGCGGGTTTGTGAATTGCAGTGTCCCTGAGCTCCATTTTTCAACTGGCTTTTTTGGGAGCTGGCCGCAAAAGCGCGGAATTGCCTAAGGCCCTATTCTGCTTCTGGGCGGCAGGCTGAGCCTGTGGTTAATTCTTCTTACCGATGGGAAAATAGAGTGAGCTGTGCCTGTCCCAACACCTACATCTAGTCTCTCATTGGTTGCCCCTCTTCCCGTTCATCCTCAGGACAAATTGCAACCTGTAGGGAACAGGAGCTTAAAGGTGCTGATTCTCCAAGTAGGGAGATTGCTAGTAAAGTAGCTGGAAAGGTGAACCCGAGCACAAGGAGATGAGAAATGAGTTGCGTATTAGAAACCTTTCAAAATCACATGGTGTACGATCTTCTGGGTTTCTCATGCATGTTTTCGATGTAGGAAGATGCCCTTGAACCTGGAGATTTGGGACCCATGGGATGGGTACCAGGCAGTATTACTTTAAAGGGTCTGCGTTTGCTCACCCAACCTCACCCAACCTTTCAGCCCCAAGAGTGTCCACCCTTATGTCTCATCCAGCTGTGGGTCTAGATATGGTCAATCCAGGTTGCATCACAGCCTCTGAACGAATTTTGTAAGAATTTCTCTCTCTTTCACTGTCTTTGTTTTACGGGTTTTTAAAAGTAATTTATTTTTATAATGGGGTTTAGCTGCTTTTCACGGCTGTGTTTATGCGGCTTTACACCCACTTGACTCACTTCCAGACAGATATCAATACATAGGTTTTAAGATTCTTACTAGTCACATATATTCTTGTGCGGTGAATAGGGGGTGTTGAGTCCTGTTCACTGAGCAAGGAGTAGGTCTTGTCTATTACATATTGGGTGTATGGAACGGTATCTGAGCGAATTTGAAACCCTTGTTTTATGCCTCACCCCACCTCACCTTTCCCGTTAAGCAGCCATAGTGTGTTTTCTAAACGTGTGACTCTGTTCTGTTTTGTAATTCAGTTCAAGTGTAGCGGTTTTTACATTCCCTCTATAAGTGATAGCTTATGATAAGTGTCTTTTTCTGTGTGACTTATTTCACTTAGAATCGTCGTACCTAAATCCACTCATCTTGCTTCTACTAGCCTTATGACATTGATTTCATGTCTGAGTGATATTCCATTGTACATAAGGACCACAACTTCTTTATCCATTTTTCTCTTTCCTGGGATATTTAAGGTGTCATGAAGTGGAGGTTCTTGTCAACAGAGCAGCCCTAAACTTTGGGGTGCCTGTGTCTTGCTGATTTTTAGTTTTCCCAATTTATACGCCCATGAGAGGACGTGCCCTATGCTCCTAGAGCTGTGTTTTTTCAATGTTTCAGGACACACCTTACACTTCTCCAGAGTGGCTGTTGGCAATTTACATCCCGCCCATCAGAGTAGCAAGGCTGCCATTTCTCCATGGCCTGTCCTGCATTTCTGGTTTTGACACTTTTTGCAGCATGGCCCTTTTGACCGATGGGAAGCAATAATTCTTGGTAGCGCTGATTTGCCTTTCCAGGTTGCTTGGTTGGCCAAAAAGGGCGTATGCGTTGTTTCCTGAATATATTCAGGAAACAACGCATACGCCCTTTTTGGCCAAGGTCATCATTGTCGACGTTTTGCCACCTTTCATGTGCTTTAAAGGCGATTCGAATCTACCCCCTGAAACCTGTTTCCTGCAATTCTGCCTTGCTTTCAAATCCTCTTCGTTGCCTTCCCTCAATATATTTGTGGACGAGAGTTATCATTTATAACTCAGCAGGTTTGTGAATTGCAGTGCCCCTGAGCTCCATTTTTCAACTGTCTATTTTGGGAGCTAGCCGCAAAAGCACGGGATTGCCTCAGGCCCTATTCTGGTTCCCGGCGGCAGGCTGAACCTGTGTTTAATTCTTCTTCCTATTGGGAAAATAGAGTGACCTGTGCCTGTCCCAACACCTAGATCTAGTCTCTCATTGGTTGCCCCTCTTCCCGTTCATCCTCAGGACAAATTGCAACCTGTAGGGAACAGGAGCTTAAAGGTGCTGATTCTCCAAGTAGGGAGATTGCTAGTAAAGTAGCTGGAAAGGCGAACCCCAGCACAAGGAGATGAGAAATGTGGTTCATTTTGGAAACCTTTCAAAATCACACGGTGTACCATCTTCTGGGTTTCTCATGCATGTTTTCGATGTAGGAAGATGCCCTTGAACCTGGAGATTTGGGACCCATGGGATGGGTACCACGCAGTATTACTTTAAAGGGTCTGCGTTTGCTCACCCAACCTCACCCAACCGTTCAGCCCCAAGAGTGTCCACCCTTATGTCTCATCCAGCTGTGGGTCTAGATATGGTCAATCCAGGTTGCATCAGAGCCTCTGAACGAATTTTGTAATAATTTCTCTCGCTTTCACTGTCTTTGTTTTACGGGTTTTTAAAAGTAATTTATTTTTATAATGGGGTTTAGCTGCTTTTCACGGCTGTGTTTATGCAGCTTTACACCCACTTGACTCACTTCCAGACAGATATCAATACATAGGTTTTAAGATTCTTACTAGTCACGTATATTCATGTGCGGTGAATAGGGGGTGTTGTGTCCAGTTCACTGAGCAAGGAGTAGGTCTTTTTTATTACATATTGTGTGTATGGAACAGTATCTGAGCGAATTTGAAACCCTTGTTTTATGCATCACCCCACCTCACCTTTCCCGTTAAGCAGCCATAGTGTGTTTTCTAAACGTGTGACTCTGTTCTGTTTTGTAATTCAGTTCAAGTGTAGCGGTTTTTACATTCCCTCTATAAGTGATACCTTATGATAAGTGTCTTTTTCTGTGTGACTTATTTCACTTGGAATCGTCGTACCTAAATCCACTCATCTTGCTTCTCCTAGCCTTATGACATTGATTTCATGTCTGAGTGATATTCCATTGTACATAAGGACCACAACTTCTTTATCCATTTTTCTCTTTCCTGGGATATTTAAGGTGTCATGAACTGGAGGTTCTTGTCAACAGAGCAGCCCTAAACTTTGGGGTGCCTGTGTCTTGCTGATTTTTAGTTTTCCCAATTTATACGCCCATGAGTGGACGTGCCCTATGCTCCCTAAGCTGTGTTTTTTCGATGTTTCAGGACACACCGTACACTTCTCCAGAGTGGCTGTTGGCAATTAACATCCCGCCTATCAGCGTAGCAAGGCTGCCATTTCTCCATGGCCTGTCCTGCATTTCTGGTTTTGACACTTTTTTAGCATGGCCCTTTTGACCGATGGGAAGCGAGACTTCTTTGTAGCGCTGATTTGCCTTTCCAGGTTGCTTGGTTGGCCAAAAAGGGCGTATGCGTTTTTTCCTGAATATATTCAGGAAAAAACGCATACGCCCTTTTTGTCCAAGGGCATCATTGTCGACGTTTTGCCGCTTTTCATGTGCTTTAAAGGCGATTCGAATCTACCTCCTGAAACATGTTTCCTGCAATTCTGCCTTGCTTTCAAATCCTCTTCGTTGCCTTCCCTCAATATATTTGTTGACGAGAGTTACCTTTTATAACTCTGCGGGTTTGTGAATTGCAGTGTCCCTGAGCTCCATTTTTCAACTCGCTTTTTTGGGAGCTGGCCGGAAAAGCGCAGTATTGCCTCAGGCGCTATTGTGCTTCTGGGCAGCAGGCTGAGCCTGTGGTTAATTCTTCTTCCTGATGGGAAAATAGAGTGACCTGTGCCTGTCCCAACACCTAGATATAGTCTCTCATTGGTTGCCCCTCTTCCCGTTCATCCTCAGGACAATTTGCAACCTGTATGGATCAGGAGCTTAAAGGTGCTGATTCTGCAAGTAGGGAGATTGCTAGTAAAGTAGCTGGAAAGGCGAACCCGAGCACAAGGAGGTGAGAAATGGGGTGCGTTTTAGAAACCTTTCAAAATCACACGGTGTACCATCTTCTGAGTTTCTCATGCATGTTTTCGATGTAGGAAGATGCCCTTGAACCTGGAGATTTGGGACCCATGGGATGGGTACCACGCAGTATTACTTTAAAGGGTCTGCGTTTGCTCACCCAACCTCACCCAACCTGTCAGCCCCAAGAGTGTCCAACCTTATGTCTCATCCAGCTGTGGGTCTAGATATGGTCAATCCAGGTTGCATCACAGCCCCTGAACGAATTTTGTAAGAATTTCACTGTCTTTGTTTTACGGGTTTTTAAAAGTAATTTATTTTTATAATGGGGTTTAGCTGCTTTTCACGGCTGTGTTTAAGCGGCTTTACACCCACTTGACTCACTTCCAGACACGTATCAATACATAGGTTTTAAGATTCTTACTAGTCACGTATATTCTTGTGCGGTGAATAGGGGGTGTTGTGTCCAGTTCACTGAGCAAGGAGTAGGTCTTGTCTATTACATATTGGGTGTATGGAACGGTATCTGAGCGAATTTGAAACCCTTGTTTTATGCATCACCCCACCTCACCTTTCCCGTTAAGCAGCCATAGTGTGTTTTCTAAACGTGTGACTCTGTTCTGTTTTGTAATTCAGTTCAAATGTAGCGGTTTTTACATTCCCTCTATAAGTGACAGCCTTTGATAAGTGTCTTTTTCTGTGTGACTTAGTTCACTTAGAATCGTCATACCTAAATCCACTCATCTTGCTTCTACTAGCCTTATGACATTGATTTCATGTCTGAGTGATATTCCTTTGTACATAAGGACCACAACTTCTTTATCCATTTTTCTCTTTCCTGGGATATTTAAGGTGTCATGAAGTGGAGGTTCTTGTCAACATAGCAGCCCTAAACTTTGGGGTGCCTGTGTCTTGCTGATTTTTAGTTTTCCCAATTTATACGCCCATGAGTGCACTTGCCCTATGCTCCCTAAGCTGTTTTTTCGATGTTTCAGGACACACCGTACACTTCTCCAGAGTGGCTGTTGGCAATTTACATCCCGCCCATCAGCGTAGCAAGGCTGCCATTTCTCCATGGCCTGTCCTGCATTTCTGGTTTTGACACTTTTTGCAGCATGGCCCTTTTGACCGATGGGAAGCGAGACTTCTTTGTAGCGCTGATTTGCCTTTCCAGGTTGCTTGGTTGGCCAAAAAGGGTGTATCCGTTTTTTCCTGAATATATTCAGGAAAAAACGCATACGCCCTTTTTGGCCAAGGGCATCACTGTCGACGTTTTGCCACTTTTCATGTGCTTTAAAGGCGATTCGAATCTACCTCCTGAAACATGTTTCCTGCAATTCTGCCTTGCTTTCAAATCCTCTTCGTTGCCTTCCCTCAATATATTTGTTGACGAGAGTTACCATTTATAACTCTGCGGGTTTGTGAATGGCAGTGCCCCTGAGCTCCATTTTTCAACTGTCTTTTTTGGGAGCTGGCCGCAAAAGCACGGGATTGCCTCAGGCCCTATTCAGGTTCCGGGGGGCAGGCTGAGCCTGTGGTTAATTCTTCTTCCTGATGGGAAAATAGAGTGACCTGTGCCTGTCCCAACACCTAGATCTAGTCTCTCATTGGTTGCCCCTCTTCCCGTTCATCCTCAGGACAAATTGCAACCTGTACAGAACAGGAGGTTAAAGGTGCTGATTCTCCAAGTAGGGAGATTGCTAGTAAAGTACCTGGAATGGCGAACCCGAGCACAAGGAGATGAGAAATGAGGTGCGTTTTAGAAACCTTTCAAAATCACACGGTGTACCTTATTCTGGGTTTCTCAGCATGTTTTCGATGTAGGAAGATGCCCTTGAACCTGGAGATTTGGGACCCATGGGATGGGTACCACGCAGTATTACTTTAAAGGTTCTGCGTTTGCTCACCCAACCTCACCCAACCTCTCAGCCCCAAGAGTGTCCACCCTTATGTCTCATCCAGCTGTGGGTCTAGATATGGTCAATCCAGGTTGCATCAAAGCCCCTGAACGAATTATGTAAGAATTTCTCTCTCTTTCACTGTCTTTCTTTTACGGGTTTTTAAAAGTAATTTATTTTTATAATGGGGTTTAGCTGCCTTTCACGGCTGTGTTTATGCGGCTTTACACCCACTTGACTCACTTCCAGAGAGATATCAATACATAGGTTTTACGCTTCTTACTAGTCAGACATATTATTGTGCGGTGAATAGGGGGTGTTGAGTCCAGTTCACTGAGCAAGGAGTTGGTCTTGTCTATTACATATTGGGTGTATGGAACGGTATCTGAGTGAATTTGAAACCCTTGTTTTATGCATCACCCCAACTCACCTTTCCCGTTAAGCAGCCATAGTGTGTTTTCTAAACGTGTGACTCTGTTCTGTTTTGTAATTCAGTTCAAGTGTAGCGGTTTTTACATTCCCTCTCTAAGTGATAGCTTATGATAAGTGTCTTTTTCTGTGTGACTTATTTCACTTAGAATCGTCGTTCCTAAATCCACTCATCTTGCTTCTACTAGCCTTATGACATTGATTTCATGTCTGAGTGATATTCCATTGTACATAAGGACCACAACTTCTTTATCCATTTTTCTCTTTCCTGGGGTATTTACGGTGTCATGAAGTGGAGGTTCTTGTCAACAGAGCTGCCCTAAACTTTGGGGTGCCTGTGTCTTGCTGATTTTTAGTTTTCCCAATTTATACGCCCATGAGTGGACGTGCCCTATGCTCCCTAAGCTGTGTTTTTTTGATGTTTCAGGACACACCGTACACTTCTCCAGAGTGGCTGTTGGCAATTTACATCCCTCCCATCAGCGTAGCAAGGCTGCCATTTCTCCATGGCCTGTCCTGCATTTCTGGTTTTGAAAATTTTTGCAGCATGGCCCTTTTGACCGATGGGAAGCGAGAATTCTTGGTAGCGCTGATTTGCCTTTCCAGGTTGCTTGGTTGGCCAAAAAGGGCGTATGCGTTTTTTCCTGAATATATTCAGGAAACAACGCATACGCCCTTTTTGGCCAAGGTCATCATTGTCGACGTTTTGCCACCTTTCATGTGCTTTAAAGGCGATTCGAATCTACCTCCTGAAACCTGTTTCCTGCAATTCTGCCTTGCTTTCAAATCCTCTTCGTTGCCTTCCCTCAATATATTTGTGGACGAGAGTTATCATTTATAACTCAGCAGGTTTGTGAATTGCAGTGCCCCTGAGCTCCATTTTTCAACTGTCTTTTTTGGGAGCTGGCCGCAAAAGCACGGGATTGCCTCAGGCCCTATTCTGGTTCCCGGCGGCAGGCTGAACCTGTGTTTAATTCTTCTTCCTGATGGGAAAATAGAGTGACATGTTCCTGTCCCAACACCTAGATCTAGTCTCTCATTGGTTGCCCATCTTCCCGTTCATCCTCAGGACAAATTGCAACCTGTAGGGAACAGGAGCTTAAAGGTGCTGATTCTCCAAGTAGGGAGATTGCTAGTAAAGTAGCTGGAAAGGCGAACCCCAGCACAAGGAGATGAGAAATGTGGTTCATTTTGGAAACCTTTCAAAATCACACGGTGTACCATCTTCTGGGTTTCTCATGCATGTTTTCGATGTAGGAAGATGCCCTTGAACCTGGAGATTTGGGACCCATGGGATGGGTACCACGCAGTATTACTTTAAAGGGTCTGCGTTTGCTCACCCAACCTCACCAAAACTCTCAGCCCCAACAGTGTCCACCCTTATGTCTCATCCAGCTGTGGGTCTAGATATGGTCAATCCAGGTTGCATCACAGCCCCTGAACGAATTTTGTAAGAATTTCTCTCTCTTTCACTGTCTTTGTTTTACGGGTTTTTAAAAGTAATTTATTTTTATAATGGGGTTTAGCTGCTTTTCACGGCTGTGTTTAAGCGGCTTTACACCCACTTGACTCACTTCCAGACACGTATCAATACATAGGTTTTAAGATTCTTACTAGTCACGTATATTCTTGTGCGGTGAATAGGGGGTGTTGTGTCCAGTTCACTGAGCAAGGAGTAGGTCTTGTCTATTACATATTGGGTGTATGGAACGGTATCTGAGCGAATTTGAAACCCTTGTTTTATGCATCACCCCACCTCACCTTTCCCGTTAAGCAGCCATAGTGTGTTTTCTAAACGTGTGACTCTGTTCTGTTTTGTAATTCAGTTCAAGTGTAGCGGTTTTTACATTCCCTCTATAAGTGATACCTTATGATAAGTGTCTTTTTCTGTGTGACTTATTTCACTTGGAATCGTCGTACCTAAATCCACTCATCTTGCTTCTACTAGCCTTATGACATTGATTTCATGTCTGAGTGATATTCCATTGTACATAAGGACCACAACTTCTTTATCCATTTTTCTCTTTCCTGGGGTATTTACGGTGTCATGAAGTGGAGGTTCTTGTCAACAGAGCTGCCCTAAACTTTGGGGTGCCTGTGTCTTGCTGATTTTTAGTTTTCCCAATTTATACGCCCATGAGTGGACGTGCCCTATGCTCCCTAAGCTGTGTTTTTTTGATGTTTCAGGACACACCGTACACTTCTCCAGAGTGGCTGTTGGCAATTTACATCCCTCCCATCAGCGTAGCAAGGCTGCCATTTCTCCATGGCCTGTCCTGCATTTCTGGTTTTGAAAATTTTTGCAGCATGGCCCTTTTGACCGATGGGAAGCGAGAATTCTTGGTAGCGCTGATTTGCCTTTCCAGGTTGCTTGGTTGGCCAAAAAGGGCGTATGCGTTTTTTCCTGAATATATTCAGGAAACAACGCATACGCCCTTTTTGGCCAAGGTCATCATTGTCGACGTTTTGCCACCTTTCATGTGCTTTAAAGGCGATTCGAATCTACCTCCTGAAACCTGTTTCCTGCAATTCTGCCTTGCTTTCAAATCCTCTTCGTTGCCTTCCCTCAATATATTTGTGGACGAGAGTTATCATTTATAACTCAGCAGGTTTGTGAATTGCAGTGCCCCTGAGCTCCATTTTTCAACTGTCTTTTTTGGGAGCTGGCCGCAAAAGCACGGGATTGCCTCAGGCCCTATTCTGGTTCCCGGCGGCAGGCTGAACCTGTGTTTAATTCTTCTTCCTGATGGGAAAATAGAGTGACATGTTCCTGTCCCAACACCTAGATCTAGTCTCTCATTGGTTGCCCATCTTCCCGTTCATCCTCAGGACAAATTGCAACCTGTAGGGAACAGGAGCTTAAAGGTGCTGATTCTCCAAGTAGGGAGATTGCTAGTAAAGTAGCTGGAAAGGCGAACCCCAGCACAAGGAGATGAGAAATGTGGTTCATTTTGGAAACCTTTCAAAATCACACGGTGTACCATCTTCTGGGTTTCTCATGCATGTTTTCGATGTAGGAAGATGCCCTTGAACCTGGAGATTTGGGACCCATGGGATGGGTACCACGCAGTATTACTTTAAAGGGTCTGCGTTTGCTCACCCAACCTCACCAAAACTCTCAGCCCCAACAGTGTCCACCCTTATGTCTCATCCAGCTGTGGGTCTAGATATGGTCAATCCAGGTTGCATCACAGCCCCTGAACGAATTTTGTAAGAATTTCTCTCTCTTTCACTGTCTTTGTTTTACGGGTTTTTAAAAGTAATTTATTTTTATAATGGGGTTTAGCTGCTTTTCACGGCTGTGTTTAAGCGGCTTTACACCCACTTGACTCACTTCCAGACACGTATCAATACATAGGTTTTAAGATTCTTACTAGTCACGTATATTCTTGTGCGGTGAATAGGGGGTGTTGTGTCCAGTTCACTGAGCAAGGAGTAGGTCTTGTCTATTACATATTGGGTGTATGGAACGGTATCTGAGCGAATTTGAAACCCTTGTTTTATGCATCACCCCACCTCACCTTTCCCGTTAAGCAGCCATAGTGTGTTTTCTAAACGTGTGACTCTGTTCTGTTTTGTAATTCAGTTCAAGTGTAGCGGTTTTTACATTCCCTCTATAAGTGATACCTTATGATAAGTGTCTTTTTCTGTGTGACTTATTTCACTTGGAATCGTCGTACCTAAATCCACTCATCTTGCTTCTCCTATCCTCATGACATTGATTTCATGTCTGAGTGATATTCCATTGTACATAAGGACCACAACTTCTTTATCCATTTTTCTCTTTCCTGGGATATTTAAGGTGTCATGAACTGGAGGTTCTTGTCAACAGAGCAGCCCTAAACTTTGGGGTGCCTGTGTCTTGCTGATTTTTAGTTTTCCCAATTTATACGCCCATGAGTGGACGTGCCCTATGCTCCCTAAGCTGTGTTTTTTCGATGTTTCAGGACACACCGTACACTTCTCCAGAGTGGCTGTTGGCAATTAACATCCCGCCTATCAGCGTAGCAAGGCTGCCATTTCTCCATGGCCTGTCCTGCATTTCTGGTTTTGACACTTTTTTAGCATGGCCCTTTTGACCGATGGGAAGCGAGACTTCTTTGTAGCCCTGATTTGCATTTCCAGGTTGCTTGGTTGGCCAAAAAGGGCGTATGCGTTTTTTCCTGAATATATTCAGGAAAAAACGCATACGCCCTTTTTGGCCAAGGGCATCATTGTCGACCTTTTGCCGCTTTTCATGTGCTTTAAAGGCAATTCGAATCTACCTCCTGAAATCTGTTTCCTGCAATTCTGCCTTGCTTTCAAATCCTCTTCGTTGCCTTCCCTCAATATATTTTTGGACGAGACTTATCATTTATAACTCTGCGGGTTTGTGAATTGCAGTGTCCCTGAGCTCCATTTTTCAACTCGCTTTTTTGGGAGCTGGCCGCAAAAGCGCAGTATTGCCTCAGGCGCTATTGTGCTTCTGGGCAGCAGGCTGAGCCTGTGGTTAATTCTTCTTCCTGATGGGAAAATAGAGTGAGCTGTGCCTGTCCCAACACCTATATCTAGTCTCTCATTGGTTGCCCCTCTTCCCGTTCATCCTCAGGACAAATTGCAACCTGTATGGATCAGGAGCTTAAAGGTGCTGATTCTGCAAGTAGGGAGATTGCTAGTAAAGTAGCTGGAAAGGCGAACCCGAGCACAAGGAGGTGAGAAATGGGGTGCGTTTTAGAAACCTTTCAAAATCACACGGTGTACCATCTTCTGAGTTTCTCATGCATGTTTTCGATGTAGGAAGATGCCCTTGAACCTGGAGATTTGGGACCCATGGGATGGGTACCACGCAGTATTACTTTAAAGGGTCTGCGTTTGCTCACCCAACCTCACCCAACCTGTCAGCCCCAAGAATGTCCAACCTTATGTCTCATCCAGCTGTGGGTCTAGATATGGTCAATCCAGGTTGCATCACAGCCCCTGAACGAATTTTGTAAGAATTTCTCTCTCTTTCACTGTCTTTGTTTTACGGCTTTTTAAAAGTAATTTATTTTTATAATGGGGTTTAGCTGCTTTTCACGGCTGTGTTTATGCGGCTTTACACCCACTTGACTCACTTCCAGAGAGATATCAATACATAGGTTTTACGATTATTACTAGTCAGATATATTCTTGTGCGGTGAATAGGGGGTGTTGAGTCCAGTTCACTGAGCAAGGAGTAGGCCTTGTCTATTACATATTGGGTGTATGGAACGGTATCTGAGCGAATTTGAAACCCTTGTTTTATGCATCACCCCACCTCACCTTTCCCGTTAAGCAGCCATAGTGTGTTTTCTAAACGTGTGACTCTGTTCCCTTTGTAATTCAGT
The DNA here is from genome assembly GCF_028021215.1 of Eschrichtius robustus. Classification (NCBI taxonomy): domain Eukaryota; kingdom Metazoa; phylum Chordata; class Mammalia; order Artiodactyla; family Eschrichtiidae; genus Eschrichtius; species Eschrichtius robustus. The sequence continues at coordinate 655,149 of NW_027175234.1, forward strand.
TCAAGTGTAGCGGTTTTTACATTCCCTCTATAAGTGATAGCTTATGATAAGTGTCTTTTTCTGTGTGACTTAGTTCACTTAGAATCGTCATACCTAAATCCACTCATCTTGCTTCTACTAGCCTTATGACATTGATTTCATGTCTGAGTGATATTCCTTTGTACATAAGGACCACAACTTCTTTATCCATTTTTCTCTTTCCTGGGATATTTAAGGTGTCATGAAGTGGAGGTTCTTGTCAACATAGCAGCCCTAAACATTGGGGTGCCTGTGTCTTGCTGATTTTTAGTTTTCCCAATTTATACGCCCATGAGTGCACTTGCCCTATGCTCCCTAAGCTGTTTTTTCGATGTTTCAGGACACACCGTACACTTCTCCAGAGTGGCTGTTGGCAATTTACATCCCGCCCATCAGCGTAGCAAGGCTGCCATTTCTCCATGGCCTGTCCTGCATTTCTGGTTTTGACACTTTTTGCAGCATGGCCCTTTTGACCGATGGGAAGCGAGACTTCTTTGTAGCGCTGATTTGCCTTTCCAGGTTGCTTGGTTGGCCAAAAAGGGCGTATGCGTTTTTTCCTGAATATATTCAGGAAACAACGCATACGCCCTTTTTGGCCAAGGGCATCACTGTCGACGTTTTGCCACCTTTCATGTGCTTTAAAGGCGATTCGAATCTACCTCCTGAAACCTGTTTCCTGCAATTCTGCCTTGCTTTCAAATCCTCTTCCTTGCCTTCCCTCAATATATCTGTGGATGAGAGTTATCATTTATAACTCTGCGGGTTTGTGAATTGCAGTGTCCCTGAGCTCCATTTTTCAACTCGCTTTTTTGGGAGCTGGCCGCAAAAGCACGGGATTGCCTCAGGCCCTATTCTGGTTCCCGGCGGCAGGCTGAACCTGTGTTTAATTCTTCTTCCTGATGGGAAAATAGAGTGACCTGTGCCTGTCCCAACACCTAGATCTAGTCTCTCATTGGTTGCCCGTCTTCCCGTTCATCCTCAGGACAAATTGCAACCTGTAGGGAACAGGAGCTTAAAGGTGCTGATTCTCCAAGTAGGGAGATTGCTAGTAAAGTAGCTGGAAAGGCGAACCCCAGCACAAGGAGATGAGAAATGTGGTTCATTTTGGAAACCTTTCAAAATCACACGGTGTACCATCTTCTGGGTTTCTCATGCATGTTTTCGATGTAGGAAGATGCCCTTGAACCTGGAGATTTGGGACCCATGGGATGGGTACCACGCAGTATTACTTTAAAGGGTCTGCGTTTGCTCACCCAACCTCACCAAAACTCTCAGCCCCAACAGTGTCCACCCTTTTGTCTCATCCAGCTGTGGGTCTAGATATGGTCAATCCAGGTTGCATCACAGCCCCTGAACGAATTTTGTAAGAATTTCTCTCTCTTTCACTGTCTTTGTTTTACGGGTTTTTAAAAGTAATTTATTTTTATAATGGGGTTTAGCTGCTTTTCACGGCTGTGTTTAAGCGGCTTTACACCCACTTGACTCACTTCCAGAGAGATATCAATACATAGGTTTTACGATTATTACTAGTCACGTATATTCTTGTGCGGTGAATAGGGGGTGTTGTGTCCAGTTCACTGAGCAAGGAGTAGGTCTTGTCTATTACATATTGGGTGTATGGAACGGTATCTGAGCGAATTTGAAACCCTTGTTTTATGCATCACCCCACCTCACCTTTCCCGTTAAGCAGCCATAGTGTGTTTTCTAAACGTGTGACTCTGTTCTGTTTTGTAATTCAGTTCAAGTGTAGCGGTTTTTACATTCCCTCTATAAGTGATACCTTATGATAAGTGTCTTTTTCTGTGTGACTTATTTCACTTGGAATCGTCGTACCTAAATCCACTCATCTTGCTTCTACTAGCCTTATGACATTGATTTCATGTCTGAGTGATATTCCATTGTACATAAGGACCACAACTTCTTTATCCATTTTTCTCTTTCCTGGGATATTTAAGGTGTCATGAATTGGAGGTTCTTGTCAACAGAGCAGCCCTAAACTTTGGGGTGCCTGTGTCTTGCTGATTTTTAGTTTTCCCAATTTATACGCCCATGAGTGGACGTGCCCTATGCTCCCTAAGCTGTGTTTTTTCGATGTTTCAGGACACACCGTACACTTCTCCAGAGTGGCTGTTGGCAATTAACATCCCGCCTATCAGCGTAGCAAGGCTGCCATTTCTCCATGGCCTGTCCTGCATTTCTGGTTTTGACACTTTTTTAGCATGGCCCTTTTGACCGATGGGAAGCGAGACTTCTTTGTAGCCCTGATTTGCATTTCCAGGTTGCTTGGTTGGCCAAAAAGGGCGTATGCGTTTTTTCCTGAATATATTCAGGAAAAAACGCATACGCCCTTTTTGGCCAAGGGCATCATTGTCGACCTTTTGCCGCTTTTCATGTGCTTTAAAGGCAATTCGAATCTACCTCCTGAAATCTGTTTCCTGCAATTCTGCCTTGCTTTCAAATCCTCTTCGTTGCCTTCCCTCAATATATTTTTGGACGAGACTTATCATTTATAACTCTGCGGGTTTGTGAATTGCAGTGTCCCTGAGCTCCATTTTTCAACTCGCTTTTTTGGGAGCTGGCCGCAAAAGCGCAGTATTGCCTCAGGTGCTATTGTGCTTCTGGGCAGCAGGCTGAGCCTGTGGTTAATTCTTCTTCCTGATGGGAAAATAGAGTGAGCTGTGCCTGTCCCAACACCTATATCTAGTCTCTCATTGGTTGCCCCTCTTCCCGTTCATCCTCAGGACAAATTGCAACCTGTATGGATCAGGAGCTTAAAGGTGCTGATTCTGCAAGTAGGGAGATTGCTAGTAAAGTAGCTGGAAAGGCGAACCCGAGCACAAGGAGGTGAGAAATGGTGTGCGTTTTAGAAACCTTTCAAAATCACACGGTGTACCATCTTCTGAGTTTCTCATGCATGTTTTCGATGTAGGAAGATGCCCTTGAACCTGGAGATTTGGGACCCATGGGATGGGTACCACGCAGTATTACTTTAAAGGGTCTGCGTTTGCTCACCCAACCTCACCCAACCTGTCAGCCCCAAGAGTGTCCAACCTTATGTCTCATCCAGCTGTGGGTCTAGATATGGTCAATCCAGGTTGCATCACAGCCCCTGAACGAATTTTGTAAGAATTTCTCTCTCTTTCACTGTCTTTGTTTTACGGGTTTTTAAAAGTAATTTATTTTTATAATGGGGTTTAGCTGCTTTTCACGGCTGTGTTTATGCGGCTTTACACCCACTTGACTCACTTCCAGAGAGATATCAATACATAGGTTTTACGATTATTACTAGTCAGATATATTCTTGTGCGGTGAATAGGGGGTGTTGAGTCCAGTTCACTGAGCAAGGAGTAGGCCTTGTCTATTACATATTGGGTGTATGGAACGGTATCTGAGCGAATTTGAAACCCTTGTTTTATGCATCACCCCACCTCACCTTTCCCGTTAACCAGCCATAGTGTGTTTTCTAAACGTGTGACTCTGTTCCCTTTGTAATTCAGTTCAAGTGTAGCGGTTTTTACATTCCCTCTATAAGTGATAGCTTATGATAAGTGTCTTTTTCTGTGTGACTTAGTTCACTTAGAATCGTCATACCTAAATCCACTCATCTTGCTTCTACTAGCCTTATGACATTGATTTCATGTCTGAGTGATATTCCTTTGTACATAAGGACCACAACTTCTTTATCCATTTTTCTCTTTCCTGGGATATTTAAGGTGTCATGAAGTGGAGGTTCTTGTCAACATAGCAGCCCTAAACATTGGGGTGCCTGTGTCTTGCTGATTTTTAGTTTTCCCAATTTATACGCCCATGAGTGCACTTGCCCTATGCTCCCTAAGCTGTTTTTTCGATGTTTCAGGACACACCGTACACTTCTCCAGAGTGGCTGTTGGCAATTTACATCCCGCCCATCAGCGTAGCAAGGCTGCCATTTCTCCATGGCCTGTCCTGCATTTCTGGTTTTGACACTTTTTGCAGCATGGCCCTTTTGACCGATGGGAAGCGAGACTTCTTTGTAGCGCTGATTTGCCTTTCCAGGTTGCTTGGTTGGCCAAAAAGGGCGTATCCGTTTTTTCCTGAATATATTCAGGAAAAAACGCATACGCCCTTTTTGGCCAAGGGCATCACTGTCGACGTTTTGCCACTTTTCATGTGCTTTAAAGGCGATTCGAATCTACCTCCTGAAACATGTTTCCTGCAAATCTGCCTTGCTTTCAAATCCTCTTCGTTGCCTTCCCTCAATATATTTGTTGACGAGAGTTACCATTTATAACTCTGCGGGTTTGTGAATGGCAGTGCCCCTGAGCTCCATTTTTCAACTGTCTTTTTTGAGAGCTGGCCGCAAAAGCACGGGATTGCCTCAGGCCCTATTCAGGTTCCGGGGGGCAGGCTGAGCCTGTGGTTAATTCTTCTTCCCGATGGGAAAATAGAGTGACCTGTGCCTGTCCCAACACCTAGATCTAGTCTCTCATTGGTTGCCCCTCTTCCCGTTCATCCTCAGGACAAATTGCAACCTGTACAGAACAGGAGGTTAAAGGTGCTGATTCTCCAAGTAGGGAGATTGCTAGTAAAGTACCTGGAATGGCGAACCCGAGCACAAGGAGATGAGAAATGAGGTGCGTTTTAGAAACCTTTCAAAATCACACGGTGTACCTTATTCTGGGTTTCTCATGCATGTTTTCGATGTAGGAAGATTCCCTTGAACCTGGAGATTTGGGACCCATGGGATGGGTACCACGCAGTATTACTTTAAAGGTTCTGCGTTTGCTCACCCAACCTCACCCAACCTCTCAGCCCCAAGAGTGTCCACCCTTATGTCTCATCCAGCTGTGGGTCTAGATATGGTCAATCCAGGTTGCATCAAAGCCCCTGAACGAATTATGTAAGAATTTCTCTCTCTTTCACTGTCTTTCTTTTACGGGTTTTTAAAAGTAATTTATTTTTATAATGGGGTTTAGCTGCCTTTCACGGCTGTGTTTATGCGGCTTTACACCCACTTGACTCACTTCCAGAGAGATATCAATACATAGGTTTTACGCTTCTTACTAGTCAGACATATTATTGTGCGGTGAATAGGGGGTGTTGAGTCCAGTTCACTGAGCAAGGAGTTGGTCTTGTCTATTACATATTGGGTGTATGGAACGGTATCTGAGTGAATTTGAAACCCTTGTTTTATGCATCACCCCAACTCACCTTTCCCGTTAAGCAGCCATAGTGTGTTTTCTAAACGTGTGACTCTGTTCTGTTTTGTAATTCAGTTCAAGTGTAGCGGTTTTTACATTCCCTCTCTAAGTGATAGCTTATGATAAGTGTCTTTTTCTGTGTGACTTATTTCACTTAGAATCGTCGTTCCTAAATCCACTCATCTTGCTTCTACTAGCCTTATGACATTGATTTCATGTCTGAGTGATATTCCATTGTACATAAGGACCACAACTTCTTTATCCATTTTTCTCTTTCCTGGGGTATTTACGGTGTCATGAAGTGGAGGTTCTTGTCAACAGAGCTGCCCTAAACTTTGGGGTGCCTGTGTCTTGCTGATTTTTAGTTTTCCCAATTTATACGCCCATGAGTGGACGTGCCCTATGCTCCCTAAGCTGTGTTTTTTTGATGTTTCAGGACACACCGTACACTTCTCCAGAGTGGCTGTTGGCAATTTACATCCCTCCCATCAGCGTAGCAAGGCTGCCATTTCTCCATGGCCTGTCCTGCATTTCTGGTTTTGAAAATTTTTGCAGCATGGCCCTTTTGACCGATGGGAAGCGAGAATTCTTGGTAGCGCTGATTTGCCTTTCCAGGTTGCTTGGTTGGCCAAAAAGGGCGTATGCGTTTTTTCCTGAATATATTCAGGAAACAACGCATACGCCCTTTTTGGCCAAGGTCATCATTGTCGACGTTTTGCCACCTTTCATGTGCTTTAAAGGCGATTCGAATCTACCTCCTGAAACCTGTTTCCTGCAATTCTGCCTTGCTTTCAAATCCTCTTCCTTGCCTTCCCTCAATATATCTGTGGATGAGAGTTATCATTTATAACTCTGCGGGTTTGTGAACTGCAGTGTCCCTGAGCTCCATTTTTCAACTCGCTTTTTTGGGAGCTGGCCGCAAAAGCACGGGATTGCCTCAGGCCCTATTCTGGTTCCCGGCGGCAGGCTGAACCTGTGTTTAATTCTTCTTCCTGATGGGAAAATAGAGTGACCTGTGCCTGTCCCAACACCTAGATCTAGTCTCTCATTGGTTGCCCGTCTTCCCGTTCATCCTCAGGACAAATTGCAACCTGTAGGGAACAGGAGCTTAAAGGTGCTGATTCTCCAAGTAGGGAGATTGCTAGTAAAGTAGCTGGAAAGGCGAACCCCAGCACAAGGAGATGAGAAATGTGGTTCATTTTGGAAACCTTTCAAAATCACACGGTGTACCATCTTCTGGGTTTCTCATGCATGTTTTCGATGTAGGAAGATGCCCTTGAACCTGGAGATTTGGGACCCATGGGATGGGTACCACGCAGTATTACTTTAAAGGGTCTGTGTTTGCTCACCCAACCTCACCAAAACTCTCAGCCCCAACAGTGTCCACCCTTATGTCTCATCCAGCTGTGGGTCTAGATATGGTCAATCCAGGTTGCATCACAGCCCCTGAACGAATTTTGTAAGAATTTCTCTCTCTTTCACTGTCTTTGTTTTACGGGTTTTTAAAAGTAATTTATTTTTATAATGGGGTTTAGCTGCTTTTCACGGCTGTGTTTAAGCGGCTTTACACCCACTTGACTCACTTCCAGAGAGATATCAATACATAGGTTTTACGATTATTACTAGTCACATATATTCTTGTGCGGTGAATAGGGGGTGTTGTGTCCAGTTCACTGAGCAAGGAGTAGGTCTTGTCTATTACATATTGGGTGTATGGAACGGTATCTGAGCGAATTTGAAACCCTTGTTTTATGCATCACCCCACCTCATCTTTCCCGTTAAGCAGCCATAGTGTGTTTTCTAAACGTGTGACTCTGTTCTGTTTTGTAATTCAGTTCAAGTGTAGCGGTTTTTACATTCCCTCTATAAGTGATACCTTATGATAAGTGTCTTTTTCTGTGTGACTTATTTCACTTGGAATCGTCGTACCTAAATCCACTCATCTTGCTTCTCCTATCCTCATGACATTGATTTCATGTCTGAGTGATATTCCATTGTACATAAGGACCACAAATTCTTTATCCATTTTTCTCTTTCCTGGGATATTTAAGGTGTCATGAACTGGAGGTTCTTGTCAACAGAGCAGCCCTAAACTTTGGGGTGCCTGTGTCTTGCTGATTTTTAGTTTTCCCAATTTATACGCCCATGAGTGGACGTGCCCTGTGCTCCCTAAGCTGTGTTTTTTCGATGTTTCAGGACACACCGTACACCTCTCCAGAGTGGTTGTTGGCAATTAACATCCCGCCTATCAGCGTAGCAAGTCTGCCATTTCTCCATGGCCTGTACTGCATTTCTGGTTTTGACACTTTTTGCAGCATGGCCCTTTTGACCGATGGGAAGCGAGACTTCTTTGTAGCGCTGATTTGCCTTTCCAGGGTGCTTGGTTGGCCAAAAAGGGCGTATGCGTTTTTTCCTGAATATATTCAGGAAAAAACGCATACGCCCTTTTTGGCCAAGGGCATCATTGTCGACCTTTTGCCGCTTTTCATGTGCTTTAAAGGCAATTCGAATCTACCTCCTGAAATCTGTTTCCTGCAATTCTGCCTTGCTTTCAAATCCTCTTCGTTCCATTCCCTCAATATATCTGTGGATGAGAGTTATCATTTATAACTCTGCGGGTTTGTGAATTGCAGTGTCCCTGAGCTCCATTTTTCAACTCGCTTTTTTGGGAGCTGGCCGCAAAAGCGCAGTATTGCCTCAGGCGCTATTGTGCTTCTGGGCGGCAGGCTGAGCCTGTGGTTAATTCTTCTTCCTGATGGGAAAATAAAGTAACCTGTGCCTGTCCCAACACCTAGATCTAGTCTCTCATTGGTTGCCCCTCTTCCCGTTCATCCTCAGGACAAATTGCAACCTGTATGGATCAGGAGCTTAAAGGTGCTGATTCTGCAAGTAGGGAGATTGATAGTAAAGTAGCTGGAAAGGCGAACCCGAGCACAAGGAGGTGAGAAATGGGGTGCGTTTTAGAAACCTTTCAAAATCACACGGTGTACCATCTTCTGAGTTTCTCATGCATGTTTTCGATGTAGGAAGATGCCCTTGAACCTGGAGATTTGGGACCCATGGGATGGGTACCACGCAGTATTACTTTAAAGGGTCTGCGTTTGCTCACCCAACCTCACCCAACCTGTCAGCCCCAAGAGTGTCCAACCTTATGTCTCATCCAGCTGTGGGTCTAGATATGGTCAATCCAGGTTGCATCACAGCCCCTGAACGAATTTTGTAAGAATTTCTCTCTCTTTCACTGTCTTTGTTTTACGGGTTTTTAAAAGTAATTTATTTTTATAATGGGGTTTAGCTGCTTTTCACGGCTGTGTTTATGCGGCTTTACACCCACTTGACTCACTTCCAGAGAGATATCAATACATAGGTTTTACGATTATTACTAGTCAGATATATTCTTGTGCGGTGAATAGGGGGTGTTGAGTCCAGTTCACTGAGCAAGGAGTAGGCCTTGTCTATTACATATTGGGTGTATGGAACGGTATCTGAGCGAATTTGAAACCCTTGTTTTATGCATCACCCCACCTCACCTTTCCCGTTAAGCAGCCATAGTGTGTTTTCTAAACGTGTGACTCTGTTCCCTTTGTAATTCAGTTCAAGTGTAGCGGTTTTTACATTCCCTCTATAAGTGATAGCTTATGATAAGTGTCTTTTTCTGTGTGACTTAGTTCACTTAGAATCGTCATACCTAAATCCACTCATCTTGCTTCTACTAGCCTTATGACATTGATTTCATGTCTGAGTGATATTCCTTTGTACATAAGGACCACAACTTCTTTATCCATTTTTCTCTTTCCTGGGATATTTAAGGTGTCATGAAGTGGAGGTTCTTGTCAACATAGCAGCCCTAAACATTGGGGTGCCTGTGTCTTGCTGATTTTTAGTTTTCCCAATTTATACGCCCATGAGTGCACGTGCCCTATGCTCCCTAAGCTGTTTTTTCGATGTTTCAGGACACACCGTACACTTCTCCAGAGTGGCTCTTGGCAATTTACATCCCGCCCATCAGCGTAGCAAGGCTGCCATTTCTCCATGGCCTGTCCTGCATTTCTGGTTTTGACACTTTTTGCAGCATGGCCCTTTTGACCGATGGGAAGCGAGACTTCTTTGTAGCGCTGATCTGCCTTTCCAGGTTGCTTGGTTGGCCAAAAAGGGCGTATCCGTCTTTTCCTGAATATATTCAGGAAAAAACGCATACGCCCTTTTTGGCCAAGGGAATCACTGTCGACATTTTGCCACTTTTCATGTGCTTTAAAGGCGATTCGAATCTACCTCTTGAAACATGTTTCCTGCAATTCTGCCTTGCTTTCAAATCCTCTTCGTTGCCTTCCCTCAATATATTTGTTGACGAGAGTTACCATTTATAACTCTGCGGGTTTGTCAATGGCAGTGCCCCTGAGCTCCATTTTTCAACTGTCTTTTTTGGGAGCTGGCCGCAAAAGCACGGGATTGCCTCAGGCCCTATTCAGGTTCCGGGGGGCAGGCTGAGCCTGTGGTTAATTCTTCTTCCTGATGGGAAAATAGAGTGACCTGTGCCTGTCCCAACACCTAGATCTAGTCTCTCATTGGTTGCCCCTCTTCCCGTTCATCCTCAGGACAAATTGCAACCTGTACAGAACAGGAGGTTAAAGGTGCTGATTCTCCAAGTAGGGAGATTGCTAGTAAAGTACCTGGAATGGCGAACCCGAGCACAAGGAGATGAGAAATGAGGTGCGTTTTAGAAACCTTTCAAAATCACACGGTGTACCTTATACTGGGTTTCTCATGCATGTTTTCGATGTAGGAAGATGCCCTTGAACCTGGAGATTTGGGACCCATGGGATGGGTACCACGCAGTATTACTTTAAAGGTTCTGCGTTTGCTCACCCAACCTCACCCAGCCTCTCAGCCCCAAGAGTGTCCACCCTTATGTCTCATCCAGCTGTGGGTCTAGATATGGTCAATCCAGGTTGCATCAAAGCCCCTGAACGAATTATGTAAGAATTTCTCTCTCTTTCACTGTCTTTGTTTTACGGGTTTTTAAAAGTAATTTATTTTTATAATGGGGTTTAGCTGCCTTTCACGGCTGTGTTTATGCGGCTTTACACCCACTTGACTCACTTCCAGAGAGATATCAATACATAGGTTTTACGATTCTTACTAGTCAGACATATTATTGTGCGGTGAATAGGGGGTGTTGAGTCCAGTTCACTGAGCAAGGAGTAGGTCTTGTCTATTACATATTGGGTGTATGGAACGGTATCTGAGCGAATTTGAAGCCCTTGTTTTATGCAACACCCCACCTCACCTTTCCCGTTAAGCAGCCATAGTGTGTTTTCTAAACGTGTGACTCTATTCTGTTTTGTAATTCAGTTCAAGTGTAGCGGTTTTTACATTCCCTCTCTAAGTGATAGCTTATGATAAGTGTCTTTTTCTGTGTGACTTATTTCACTTAGAATCGTCGTTCCTAAATCCACTCATCTTGCTTCTACTAGCCTTATGACATTGATTTCATGTCTGAGTGATATTCCATTGTACATAAGGACCACAACTTCTTTATCCATTTTTCTCTTTCCTGGGATATTTACGGTGTCATGAAGTGGAGGTTCTTGTCAACAGAGCTGCCCTAAACTTTGGGGTGCCTGTGTCTTGCTGATTTTTATTTTTCCCAATTTATACGCCCATGAGTGGACGTGCCCTATGCTCCCTAAGCTGTGTTTTTTCGATGTTTCAGGACACACCGTACACTTCTCCAGAGTGGCTGTTGGCAATTTACATCCCTCCCATCAGCGTAGCAAGGCTGCCATTTCTCCATGGCCTGTCCTGCATTTCTGGTTTTGAAAATTTTTGCAGCATGGCCCTTTTGACCGATGGAAGCGAGAATTCTTGGTAACGCTGATTTGCCTTTCCAGGTTGCTTGGTTGGCCAAAAAGGGCGTATGCGTTGTTTCCTGAATATATTCAGGAAACAACGCATACGCCCTTTTTGGCCAAGGTCATCATTGTCGACGTTTTGCCACCTTTCATGTGCTTTAAAGGCGATTCGAATCTACCTCCTGAAACCTGTTTCCTGCAATTCTGCCTTGCTTTCAAATCCTCTTCGTTGCCTTCCCTCAATATATTTGTGGACGAGAGGTATCATTTATAACTCAGCAGGTTTGTGAATTGCAGTGCCCCTGAGCTCCATTTTTCAACTGTCTTTTTTGGGAGCTGGCCGCAAAAGCACGGGATTGCCTCAGGCCCTATTCTGGTTCCCGGCGGCAGGCTGAACCTGTGTTTAATTCTTCTTCCTGATGGGAAAATAGAGTGACCTGTGCCTGTCCCAACACCTAGATCTAGTCTCTCATTGGTTGCCCCTCTTCCCGTTCATCCTCAGGACAAATTGCAACCTGTACAGAACAGGAGGTTAAAGGTGCTGATTCTCCAAGTAGGGAGATTGCTAGTAAAGTACCTGGAATGGCGAACCCGAGCACAAGGAGATGAGAAATGAGGTGCGTTTTAGAAACCTTTCAAAATCACACGGTGTACCTTATTCTGGGTTTCTCATGCATGTTTTCGATGTAGGAAGATTCCCTTGAACCTGGAGATTTGGGACCCATGGGATGGGTACCACGCAGTATTACTTTAAAGGTTCTGCGTTTGCTCACCCAACCTCACCCAACCTCTCAGCCCCAAGAGTGTCCACCCTTATGTCTCATCCAGCTGTGGGTCTAGATATGGTCAATCCAGGTTGCATCAAAGCCCCTGAACGAATTATGTAAGAATTTCTCTCTCTTTCACTGTCTTTCTTTTACGGGTTTTTAAAAGTAATTTATTTTTATAATGGGGTTTAGCTGCCTTTCACGGCTGTGTTTATGCGGCTTTACACCCACTTGACTCACTTCCAGAGAGATATCAATACATAGGTTTTACGCTTCTTACTAGTCAGACATATTATTGTGCGGTGAATAGGGGGTGTTGAGTCCAGTTCACTGAGCAAGGAGTTGGTCTTGTCTATTACATATTGGGTGTATGGAACGGTATCTGAGTGAATTTGAAACCCTTGTTTTATGCATCACCCCAACTCACCTTTCCCGTTAAGCAGCCATAGTGTGTTTTCTAAACGTGTGACTCTGTTCTGTTTTGTAATTCAGTTCAAGTGTAGCGGTTTTTACATTCCCTCTCTAAGTGATAGCTTATGATAAGTGTCTTTTTCTGTGTGACTTATTTCACTTAGAATCATCGTTCCTAAATCCACTCATCTTGCTTCTACTAGCCTTATGACATTGATTTCATGTCTGAGTGATATTCCATTGTACATAAGGACCACAACTTCTTTATCCATTTTTCTCTTTCCTGGGGTATTTACGGTGTCATGAAGTGGAGGTTCTTGTCAACAGAGCTGCCCTAAACTTTGGGGTGCCTGTGTCTTGCTGATTTTTAGTTTTCCCAATTTATACGCCCATGAGTGGACGTGCCCTATGCTCCCTAAGCTGTGTTTTTTTGATGTTTCAGGACACACCGTACACTTCTCCAGAGTGGCTGTTGGCAATTTACATCCCTCCCATCAGCGTAGCAAGGCTGCCATTTCTCCATGGCCTGTCCTGCATTTCTGGTTTTGAAAATTTTTGCAGCATGGCCCTTTTGACCGATGGGAAGCGAGAATTCTTGGTAGCGCTGATTTGCCTTTCCAGGTTGCTTGGTTGGCCAAAAAGGGCGTATGCGTTTTTTCCTGAATATATTCAGGAAACAACGCATACGCCCTTTTTGGCCAAGGTCATCATTGTCGACGTTTTGCCACCTTTCATGTGCTTTAAAGGCGATTCGAATCTACCTCCTGAAACCTGTTTCCTGCAATTCTGCCTTGCTTTCAAATCCTCTTCCTTGCCTTCCCTCAATATATCTGTGGATGAGAGTTATCATTTATAACTCTGCGGGTTTGTGAACTGCAGTGTCCCTGAGCTCCATTTTTCAACTCGCTTTTTTGGGAGCTGGCCGCAAAAGCACGGGATTGCCTCAGGCCCTATTCTGGTTCCCGGCGGCAGGCTGAACCTGTGTTTAATTCTTCTTCCTGATGGGAAAATAGAGTGACCTGTGCCTGTCCCAACACCTAGATCTAGTCTCTCATTGGTTGCCCGTCTTCCCGTTCATCCTCAGGACAAATTGCAACCTGTAGGGAACAGGAGCTTAAAGGTGCTGATTCTCCAAGTAGGGAGATTGCTAGTAAAGTAGCTGGAAAGGCGAACCCCAGCACAAGGAGATGAGAAATGTGGTTCATTTTGGAAACCTTTCAAAATCACACGGTGTACCATCTTCTGGGTTTCTCATGCATGTTTTCGATGTAGGAAGATGCCCTTGAACCTGGAGATTTGGGACCCATGGGATGGGTACCACGCAGTATTACTTTAAAGGGTCTGTGTTTGCTCACCCAACCTCACCAAAACTCTCAGCCCCAACAGTGTCCACCCTTATGTCTCATCCAGCTGTGGGTCTAGATATGGTCAATCCAGGTTGCATCACAGCCCCTGAACGAATTTTGTAAGAATTTCTCTCTCTTTCACTGTCTTTGTTTTACGGGTTTTTAAAAGTAATTTATTTTTATAATGGGGTTTAGCTGCTTTTCACGGCTGTGTTTAAGCGGCTTTACACCCACTTGACTCACTTCCAGAGAGATATCAATACATAGGTTTTACGATTATTACTAGTCACATATATTCTTGTGCGGTGAATAGGGGGTGTTGTGTCCAGTTCACTGAGCAAGGAGTAGGTCTTGTCTATTACATATTGGGTGTATGGAACGGTATCTGAGCGAATTTGAAACCCTTGTTTTATGCATCACCCCACCTCATCTTTCCCGTTAAGCAGCCATAGTGTGTTTTCTAAACGTGTGACTCTGTTCTGTTTTGTAATTCAGTTCAAGTGTAGCGGTTTTTACATTCCCTCTATAAGTGATACCTTATGATAAGTGTCTTTTTCTGTGTGACTTATTTCACTTGGAATCGTCGTACCTAAATCCACTCATCTTGCTTCTCCTATCCTCATGACATTGATTTCATGTCTGAGTGATATTCCATTGTACATAAGGACCACAAATTCTTTATCCATTTTTCTCTTTCCTGGGATATTTAAGGTGTCATGAACTGGAGGTTCTTGTCAACAGAGCAGCCCTAAACTTTGGGGTGCCTGTGTCTTGCTGATTTTTAGTTTTCCCAATTTATACGCCCATGAGTGGACGTGCCCTATGCTCCCTAAGCTGTGTTTTTTCGATGTTTCAGGACACACCGTACACCTCTCCAGAGTGGTTGTTGGCAATTAACATCCCGCCTATCAGCGTAGCAAGTCTGCCATTTCTCCATGGCCTGTACTGCATTTCTGGTTTTGACACTTTTTGCAGCATGGCCCTTTTGACCGATGGGAAGCGAGACTTCTTTGTAGCGCTGATTTGCCTTTCCAGGGTGCTTGGTTGGCCAAAAAGGGCGTATGCGTTTTTTCCTGAATATATTCAGGAAAAAACGCATACGCCCTTTTTGGCCAAGGGCATCATTGTCGACCTTTTGCCGCTTTTCATGTGCTTTAAAGGCAATTCGAATCTACCTCCTGAAATCTGTTTCCTGCAATTCTGCCTTGCTTTCAAATCCTCTTCGTTCCATTCCCTCAATATATCTGTGGATGAGAGTTATCATTTATAACTCTGCGGGTTTGTGAATTGCAGTGTCCCTGAGCTCCATTTTTCAACTCGCTTTTTTGGGAGCTGGCCGCAAAAGCGCAGTATTGCCTCAGGCGCTATTGTGCTTCTGGGCGGCAGGCTGAGCCTGTGGTTAATTCTTCTTCCTGATGGGAAAATAAAGTAACCTGTGCCTGTCCCAACACCTAGATCTAGTCTCTCATTGGTTGCCCCTCTTCCCGTTCATCCTCAGGACAAATTGCAACCTGTATGGATCAGGAGCTTAAAGGTGCTGATTCTGCAAGTAGGGAGATTGATAGTAAAGTAGCTGGAAAGGCGAACCCGAGCACAAGGAGGTGAGAAATGGGGTGCGTTTTAGAAACCTTTCAAAATCACACGGTGTACCATCTTCTGAGTTTCTCATGCATGTTTTCGATGTAGGAAGATGCCCTTGAACCTGGAGATTTGGGACCCATGGGATGGGTACCACGCAGTATTACTTTAAAGGGTCTGCGTTTGCTCACCCAACCTCACCCAACCTGTCAGCCCCAAGAGTGTCCAACCTTATGTCTCATCCAGCTGTGGGTCTAGATATGGTCAATCCAGGTTGCATCACAGCCCCTGAACGAATTTTGTAAGAATTTCTCTCTCTTTCACTGTCTTTGTTTTACGGGTTTTTAAAAGTAATTTATTTTTATAATGGGGTTTAGCTGCTTTTCACGGCTGTGTTTATGCGGCTTTACACCCACTTGAATCACTTCCAGAGAGATATCAATACATAGGTTTTACGATTATTACTAGTCAGATATATTCTTGTGCGGTGAATAGGGGGTGTTGAGTCCAGTTCACTGAGCAAGGAGTAGGCCTTGTCTATTACATATTGGGTGTATGGAACGGTATCTGAGCGAATTTGAAACCCTTGTTTTATGCATCACCCCACCTCACCTTTCCCGTTAAGCAGCCATAGTGTGTTTTCTAAACGTGTGACTCTGTTCCCTTTGTAATTCAGTTCAAGTGTAGCGGTTTTTACATTCCCTCTATAAGTGATAGCTTATGATAAGTGTCTTTTTCTGTGTGACTTAGTTCACTTAGAATCGTCATACCTAAATCCACTCATCTTGCTTCTACTAGCCTTATGACATTGATTTCATGTCTGAGTGATATTCCTTTGTACATAAGGACCACAACTTCTTTATCCATTTTTCTCTTTCCTGGGATATTTAAGGTGTCATGAAGTGGAGGTTCTTGTCAACATAGCAGCCCTAAACATTGGGGTGCCTGTGTCTTGCTGATTTTTAGTTTTCCCAATTTATACGCCCATGAGTGCACGTGCCCTATGCTCCCTAAGCTGTTTTTTCGATGTTTCAGGACACACCGTACACTTCTCCAGAGTGGCTCTTGGCAATTTACATCCCGCCCATCAGCGTAGCAAGGCTGCCATTTCTCCATGGCCTGTCCTGCATTTCTGGTTTTGACACTTTTTGCAGCATGGCCCTTTTGACCGATGGGAAGCGAGACTTCTTTGTAGCGCTGATCTGCCTTTCCAGGTTGCTTGGTTGGCCAAAAAGGGCGTATCCGTCTTTTCCTGAATATATTCAGGAAAAAACGCATACGCCCTTTTTGGCCAAGGGAATCACTGTCGACATTTTGCCACTTTTCATGTGCTTTAAAGGCGATTCGAATCTACCTCTTGAAACATGTTTCCTGCAATTCTGCCTTGCTTTCAAATCCTCTTCGTTGCCTTCCCTCAATATATTTGTTGACGAGAGTTACCATTTATAACTCTGCGGGTTTGTCAATGGCAGTGCCCCTGAGCTCCATTTTTCAACTGTCTTTTTTGGGAGCTGGCCGCAAAAGCACGGGATTGCCTCAGGCCCTATTCAGGTTCCGGGGGGCAGGCTGAGCCTGTGGTTAATTCTTCTTCCTGATGGGAAAATAGAGTGACCTGTGCCTGTCCCAACACCTAGATCTAGTCTCTCATTGGTTGCCCCTCTTCCCGTTCATCCTCAGGACAAATTGCAACCTGTACAGAACAGGAGGTTAAAGGTGCTGATTCTCCAAGTAGGGAGATTGCTAGTAAAGTACCTGGAATGGCGAACCCGAGCACAAGGAGATGAGAAATGAGGTGCGTTTTAGAAACCTTTCAAAATCACACGGTGTACCTTATACTGGGTTTCTCATGCATGTTTTCGATGTAGGAAGATGCCCTTGAACCTGGAGATTTGGGACCCATGGGATGGGTACCACGCAGTATTACTTTAAAGGTTCTGCGTTTGCTCACCCAACCTCACCCAGCCTCTCAGCCCCAAGAGTGTCCACCCTTATGTCTCATCCAGCTGTGGGTCTAGATATGGTCAATCCAGGTTGCATCAAAGCCCCTGAACGAATTATGTAAGAATTTCTCTCTCTTTCACTGTCTTTGTTTTACGGGTTTTTAAAAGTAATTTATTTTTATAATGGGGTTTAGCTGCCTTTCACGGCTGTGTTTATGCGGCTTTACACCCACTCGACTCACTTCCAGAGAGATATCAATACATAGGTTTTACGATTCTTACTAGTCAGACATATTATTGTGCGGTGAATAGGGGGTGTTGAGTCCAGTTCACTGAGCAAGGAGTAGGTCTTGTCTATTACATATTGGGTGTATGGAACGGTATCTGAGCGAATTTGAAGCCCTTGTTTTATGCAACACCCCACCTCACCTTTCCCGTTAAGCAGCCATAGTGTGTTTTCTAAACGTGTGACTCTATTCTGTTTTGTAATTCAGTTCAAGTGTAGCGGTTTTTACATTCCCTCTCTAAGTGATAGCTTATGATAAGTGTCTTTTTCTGTGTGACTTATTTCACTTAGAATCGTCGTTCCTAAATCCACTCATCTTGCTTCTACTAGCCTTATGACATTGATTTCATGTCTGAGTGATATTCCATTGTACATAAGGACCACAACTTCTTTATCCATTTTTCTCTTTCCTGGGATATTTACGGTGTCATGAAGTGGAGGTTCTTGTCAACAGAGCTGCCCTAAACTTTGGGGTGCCTGTGTCTTGCTGATTTTTATTTTTCCCAATTTATACGCCCATGAGTGGACGTGCCCTATGCTCCCTAAGCTGTGTTTTTTCGATGTTTCAGGACACACCGTACACTTCTCCAGAGTGGCTGTTGGCAATTTACATCCCTCCCATCAGCGTAGCAAGGCTGCCATTTCTCCATGGCCTGTCCTGCATTTCTGGTTTTGAAAATTTTTGCAGCATGGCCCTTTTGACCGATGGAAGCGAGAATTCTTGGTAACGCTGATTTGCCTTTCCAGGTTGCTTGGTTGGCCAAAAAGGGCGTATGCGTTGTTTCCTGAATATATTCAGGAAACAACGCATACGCCCTTTTTGGACAAGGTCATCATTGTCGACGTTTTGCCACCTTTCATGTGCTTTAAAGGCGATTCGAATCTACCTCCTGAAACCTGTTTCCTGCAATTCTGCCTTGCTTTCAAATCCTCTTCGTTGCCTTCCCTCAATATATTTGTGGACGAGAGGTATCATTTATAACTCAGCAGGTTTGTGAATTGCAGTGCCCCTGAGCTCCATTTTTCAACTGTCTTTTTTGGGAGCTGGCCGCAAAAGCACGGGATTGCCTCAGGCCCTATTCTGGTT
This sequence comes from Eschrichtius robustus, assembly GCF_028021215.1. NCBI lineage: Eukaryota > Metazoa > Chordata > Mammalia > Artiodactyla > Eschrichtiidae > Eschrichtius > Eschrichtius robustus. The sequence goes on from NW_027175234.1 coordinate 673,614, forward strand.
CCCGGCGGCAGGCTGAACCTGTGTTTAATTCTTCTTCCTGATGGGAAAATAGAGTGACCTGTGCCTGTCCCAACACCTAGATCTAGTCTCTCATTGGTTGCCCGTCTTCCCGTTCATCCTCAGGACAAATTGCAACCTGTAGGGAACAGGAGCTTAAAGGTGCTGATTCTCCAAGTAGGGAGATTGCTAGTAAAGTAGCTGGAAAGGCGAACCCCAGCACAAGGAGATGAGAAATGTGGTTCATTTTGGAAACCTTTCAAAATCACACGGTGTACCATCTTCTGGGTTTCTCATGCATGTTTTCGACGTAGGAAGATGCCCTTGAACCTGGAGATTTGGGACCCATGGGATGGGTACCACGCAGTATTACTTTAAAGGGTCTGCGTTTGCTCACCCAACCTCACCAAACCTCTCAGCCCCAAGACTGTCCACCCTTATGTCTCATCCAGCTGTGGGTCTAGATATGGTCAATCCAGGTTGCATCACAGCCCCTGAACGAATTTTGTAAGAATTTCTCTCTCTTTCACTGTCTTTGTTTTACGGGTTTTTAAAAGTAATTTATTTTTATAATGGGGTTTAGCTGCTTTTCACGGCTGTGTTTAAGCTGCTTTACACCCACTTGACTCACTTCCACACACATATCAATACATAGGTTTTAAGATTCTTACTAGTCACGTATATTCTTGTGCGGTGAATAGGGGGTGTTGTGTCCAGTTCACTGAGCAAGGAGTAGGTCTTTTCTATTACATATTGGGTGTATGGAACGGTATCTGAGCGAATTTGAAACCCTTGTTTTATGCATCACCCCACCTCACCTTTCCCGTTAAGCAGCCATAGTGTGTTTTCTAAACGTGTGACTCTGTTCTGTTTTGTAATTCAGTTCAAGTGTAGCGGTTTTTACATTCCCTCTATAAGTGATACCTTATGATAAGTGTCTTTTTCTGTGTGACTTATTTCACTTGGAATCGTCGTACCTAAATCCACTCATCTTGTTTCTCCTAGCCTTATGACATTGATTTCATGTCTGAGTGATATTCCATTGTACATAAGGACCACAACTTCTTTATCCATTTTTCTCTTTCCTGGGATATTTAAGGTGTCATGAAGTGGAGGTTCTTGTCAACAGAGCAGCCCTAAACTTTGGGGTGCCTGTGTCTTGCTGATTTTTAGTTTTCCCAATTTATACGCCCATGAGTGGACGTGCCCTATGCTCCCTAAGCTGTGTTTTTTCGATGTTTCAGGACACACCGTACACTTCTCCAGAGTGGCTGCTGGCAATTTACATCCCGCCCATCAGCGTAGCAAGGCTCCAATTTCTCCATGGCCTGTCCTGCATTTGTGGTTTTGACACTTTTATCAGCATGGCCCTTTAGACCGATGGGAAGCGAGACTTCTTTGTAGCGCTGATTTGCCTTTCCAGGTTGCTTGGTTGGCCAAAAAGGGCGTATGCGTTTTTTCCTGAATATATTCAGGAAAAAACGCATACGCCCTTTTTGGCCAAGGGCATCATTGTCGACGTTATGCCACCTTTCATGTGCTTTAAAGGTGATTCGAATCTACCTCCTGAAACCTGTTTCCTGCAATTCTGCTTTGCTTTCAAATCCTCTTCGTTGCCTTCCCTCAATATATTTGTGGACGAGAGTTATCATTTATAACTCTGCGGGTTTGTGAATTGCAGTGCCCATGTGCTGCATTTTTCAACTGGCTTTTTTGGGAGCTGGCCGCAGAAGCGCGGGATTGCCTCAGGCCCTATTCTGGTTCCGGGCGGCAGGCTGAGCCTGTGGTTAATTCTTCTTCCTGACGGGAAAATAGAGTGACCTGTGCCTGTCCCAACACCTAGATCTAGTCTCTCATTGGTTGCCCCTCTTCCCGTTCTTCCTCAGGACAAATTGCAACCTGTACAGATCAGGAGGTTAAAGGTGCTTTTTCTCCAAGAAGGGAGATTGCTAGTAAAGTAGCTGGAATGGCGAACCCGAGCACAAGGAGATGAGAAATGAGGTGCGATTTAGAAACCTTTCCCGATCACACGGTGTACCATCTTCTGGGTTTCTCATGCATGTTTTCGATGCAGGAAGATGCCCTTGAAACTGGAGATTTGGGACCCATGGGATGGGTACCACACAGTATTATTTTAAAGGGTCTGCGTTTGCTCACCCAACCTCACCAAACCTGTCAGCCCCAAGAGTGTCCACCCTTAGGTCTCATCCAGCTGTTGGTCTAGATATGGTCAATCCAGGTTGCATCACAACCCCTGAACGAATTGTGTAAGAATTTCTCTTCTTTCACTGTCTTTGTTTTACGGGTTTTTACAAGTAATTTATTTTTATAATGGGGTTTAGCTGCTTTTCACGGCTGTGTTTATGCGGCTTTACACCCACTTGACACACTTCCAGAGAGATATCAATACATAGGTTTTAAGATTCTTACTAGTCAGATATATACTTGTGCGGTGAATAGGGGGTGTTGAGTCCAGTTCACTGAGCAAGGAGTAGGTCTTGTCTATTACATATTGGGTGTATGGAACGGTATCTGAGCTAATTTGAAACCCTTGTTTTATGCATCACACCACCTCACCTTTCCCGTTAAGCAGCCATAGTGTGTTTTCTAAACCTGTGACTCTGTTCTCTTTTGTAATTCAGTTCATGTGTAGCAGTTTTTACATTCCCTCTATAAGTGATAGCTTATGATAAGTGTCTATTTCGGTGTGACTTATTTCACTTAGAGTCATCGTACCTAAATCCACTCATCATGCTGCTTCTAGCCTTATGACATTGATTTCATGGCTGAGTGATATTCCATTGTACATAAGGACCACAACTTCTTTATCCATTTTTCTCTTTCCTGGGATATTTAAGGTGTCATGAAGTGGAGGTTCTTGTCAACAGAGCAGCCCTAAACTTTGGTTTGCCTGTGTCTTGCTGATTTTTAATTTTCCCAATTTATACGCCCATGAGTGGAAGTGCCCTATGCTCCATAAGCTGTGTTTTTTCGATGTTTAAGGCCACACCGTACACTTCTCCAGAGTGGTTGCTGGCAATTAACGTCCCGCCCATCAGCGTAGCAAGGCTCCCATTTCTCCATGGCCCGTCCTGCTTTTGTGGTTTTGACACATTTTTCAGCATGGCCCTTTTGACCGATGGGAAGCGAGACTTCTTTGTAGCGCTGATTTGCCTTTCCAGGTTGCTTGGTTGGCCAAAAAGGGCGTATGCGTTTTTTCCTGAATATATTCAGGAAAAAACGCATACGCCCTTTTTGGCCAAGGGCATCATTGTCGACGTTTTGCCGCTTTTCATGTGCTTTAAAGCCGATTCGAATCTACCTCCTGAAACCAGTTTCCTGCAATTCTGCCTTGCTTTCAAATGCTCTTCGTTGCCTTCCCTCAATATATTTGTGGACGAGAGTTATTATTTATAACTCTGCAGGTTTGTGAATTGCAGTACCCATGTGCTCCATTTTTCAACTGGCTTTTTTGGGAGGTGGCCGCAGAAGCGCGGGATTGCCTCAGGCCCTATTCTGGTTCCGGGCGGCAGGCTGAGCCTGTGGTTAATTCTTCTTCCTGATGTGAAAATAGAGTGACCTGTGCCTGTCCCAACACCTAGATCTAGTCTCTCATTGGTTGCCCCTCTTCCCGTTCATCCTCAGGACAAAGTGCAACCTGTATGGAACAGGAGGTTAAAGGTGCTGTTTCTCCAAGTAGGGAGATTACTAGTTAAGAAGCTGGAATGGCGAACCCGAGCACAAGGAGATGAGAAATGAGGTGCGTTTCAGAAACCTTTCCCGTTCAGACGGTGTACCATCTTCTAGGTTTATCATGCATGTTTTCGATGTAGGAAGATTCCCTTGAACCTGGACATTTGGGACCCATGGGATGGGTACCACACAGTATTACTTTAAAGGGTCTGCGTTTGCTCACCCAACCTCACCAAACCTCTCATCCCCAAGAGTGTCCACCCTTATGTCTCATCCAGCTGTGGGTCTAGATATGGTCAATCCAGGTTGCATCACAGCCTCTGAACGAATTTTGTAAGAATTTCTCTCTCTTTCACTGTCTTTGTTTTACGGGTTTTTAAAAGTAATTTATTTTTATAATGGGGTTTAGCTGCTTTTCACGGCTGTGTTTATGCGGATTTACACTCACTTGACTCACTTCCAGAGAGATATCAATACATAGGTTTTAAGATTCTTACTAGTCACATATATTCTTGTGCGGTGAATAGGGGGTGTTGAGTCCAGTTCACTGAGCAAGGAGTAGGTCTTGTCTATTACATATTGGGTGTATGGAACGGTATCTGAGCGAATTTGAAACCCTTGTTTTATGCATCACCCCACCTCACCTTTCCCGTTAAGCAGCCATAGTGTGTTTTCTAAACGTGTGAGTCTGTTCTGTTTTGTAATTCATTTCAACTGTAGCGGTTTTTACATTCCCTCTATAAGTGATAGCTTATGATAAGTGTCTTTTTCTGTGTGACTTATTTCACTTAGAATCGTCGTACCTAAGTTCACTCATCTTGCTTCTACTTGCCTTATGACATTGATTTCATATCTGAGTGATATTCCATTGTACATAAGGACCACAACTTCTTTATCCATTTTTCTCTTTCCGGGGATATTTAAGGTGTCATGAAGTGGAGGTTCTTGTCAAAAGAGCAGCCCTAAACTTTGGGGTGCCTGTGTCTTGCTGATTTTTAGTTTTCCCAATTTATACGCCCATGAGTGGACGTTCCCTATGCTCCCTAAGCTGTGTTTTTTCGATGTTTCAGGACACACCGTACACTTCTCCAGAGTGGCTGCTGGCAATTTACATCCCGCCCATCAGCGTAGCAAGGCTCCAATTTCTCCATGGCCTGTCCTGCATTTGTTGTTTTGACACTTTTATCAGCATGGCCCTTTACACCAATGGGAAGCGAGACTTCTTTGTAGCGCTGATTTGCCTTTCCAGGTTGCTTGGTTGGCCAAAAAGGGCGTATGCGTTTTTTCCTGAATATATTCAGGAAAAAACGCATACGCCCTTTTTGGCCAAGGGCATCATTGTCGACGTTTTGCCGCTTTTCATGTGCTTTAAAGGCGATTTGAATCTACCTCCTGAAATCTGTTTCCTGCAGTTCTGCCTTGCTTTCAAATCCTCTTCGTTGCCTTCCCTCAATATATTTGTGGACGAGAGTTATCATTTATAATTCTGCAGGTTTGTGAATTGCAGTGCCCCTCAGCTCTATTTTTCAACTCGCTTTTTTGGGAGCTGGCCTCAAATCGCGGGATTGCCTCAGGCACTATTCTGATTCCGGGCGGCAGGCTGAGCCTGTGCTTAATTCTTCTTCCTGATGGGAAAATAGAGTGACCTGTGCCTGTCCCAACACCTAGATCTAGTCTCTCATTGGTTGCCCCTCTTCCCGTTCATCCTCAGGACAAATTGCAACCTGTATGGATCAGGAGCTTAAAGGTGCTGATTCTGCAAGTAGGGAGATTGCTAGTAAATTAGCTGGAAAGGCGAACCCGAGCACAAAGAGGTGAGAAATGGGGTGCGTTTTAGAAACCTTTCAAAATCACACGGTGTACCATCTTCTGAGTTTCTCATGCATGTTTTCGATGTAGGAAGATGCCCTTGAAACTGGAGATTTGGGACCCATGGGATGGGTACCACGCAGTATTACTTTAAAGGGTCTGCGTTTGCTCACCCAACCTCACCCAACCTGTCAGCCCCAAGAGTGTCCAACCTTATTTCTCATCCAGCTGTGGGTCTAGATATGGTCAATCCAGGTTGCATCACAGCCCCTGAACGAATTTTGTAAGAATTTCTCTCTCTTTCACTGTCTTTGTTTTACGGGTTTTTAAAACTAATTTATTTTTATAATGGGGTTTAGCTGCTTTTCACGGCTGTGTTTATGCGGCTTTACACCCAATTGACACACTTCCAGAGAGATATCAATACATAGGTTTTAAGATTCTTACTAGTCAGATATATACTTGTGCGGTGAATAGGGGGTGTTGAGTCCAGTTCACTGAGCAAGGAGTAGGTCTTGTCTATTACATATTGGGTGTATGGAACGGTATCTGAGCTAATTTGAAACCCTTGTTTTATGCATCACCCCACCTCACCTTTCCCGTTAAGCAGCCATAGTGTGTTTTCTAAACGTGTGACTCTGTTCTGTTTTGTAATTCAGTTCAAGTGTAGCGGTTTTTACATTCCCTCTATAAGTGATAGCTTACGATAAGTCTCTTTTTCTGTGTGACTTATTTCACTTAGAATCGTCGTACCTAAGTTCACTCATCTTGCTTCTACTTGCCTTATGACATTGATTTCATATCTGAGTGATATTCCATTGTACATAAGGACCACAACTTCTTTATCCATTTTTCTCTTTCCGGGGATATTTAAGGTGTCATGAAGTGGAGGTTCTTGTCAACAGAGCAGCCCTAAACTTTGGGGTGCCTGTGTCTTGCTGATTTTTATTTTTCCCAATTTATACGCCCATGAGTGGACGTTCCCTATGCTCCCTAAGCTGTGTTTTTTCGATGTTTCAGGACACACCGTACACTTCTCCAGAGTGGCTGCTGGCAATTTACATCCCGCCCATCAGCGTAGCAAGGCTGCCATTTCTCCATGGCCTGTCCTGCATTTCTGGTTTTGACACTTTTTGCAGCATGGCCCTTTTGACCGATGGGAAGCGAGACTTCATTGTAGCGCTGATTTGCCTTTCCAGGTTGCTTGGTTGGCCAAAAAGGGCGTATGCGTTTTTTCCTGAATATATTCAGGAAAAAACGCATACGCCCTTTTTGGCCAAGGGCATCATTGTCGACGTTATGCCACCTTTCATGTGCTTTAAAGGTGATTCGAATCTACCTCCTGAAACCTGTTTCCTGCAATTCTGCTTTGCTTTCAAATCCTCTTCGTTGCCTTCCCTCAATATATTTGTGGACGAGAGTTATCATTTATAACTCTGCGGGTTTGTGAATTGCAGTGCCCATGTGCTGCATTTTTCAACTGGCTTTTTTGGGAGCTGGCCGCAGAAGCGCGGGATTGCCTCAGGCCCTATTCTGGTTCCGGGCGGCAGGCTGAGCCTGTGGTTAATTCTTCTTCCTGACGGGAAAATAGAGTGACCTGTGCCTGTCCCAACACCTAGATCTAGTCTCTCATTGGTTGCCCCTCTTCCCGTTCTTCCTCAGGACAAATTGCAACCTGTACAGATCAGGAGGTTAAAGGTGCTTTTTCTCCAAGAAGGGAGATTGCTAGTAAAGTAGCTGGAATGGCGAACCCGAGCACAAGGAGATGAGAAATGAGGTGCGATTTAGAAACCTTTCCCGATCACACGGTGTACCATCTTCTGGGTTTCTCATGCATGTTTTCGATGCAGGAAGATGCCCTTGAAACTGGAGATTTGGGACCCATGGGATGGGTACCACACAGTATTATTTTAAAGGGTCTGCGTTTGCTCACCCAACCTCACCAAACCTGTCAGCCCCAAGAGTGTCCACCCTTAGGTCTCATCCAGCTGTTGGTCTAGATATGGTCAATCCAGGTTGCATCACAACCCCTGAACGAATTGTGTAAGAATTTCTCTTCTTTCACTGTCTTTGTTTTACGGGTTTTTACAAGTAATTTATTTTTATAATGGGGTTTAGCTGCTTTTCACGGCTGTGTTTATGCGGCTTTACACCCACTTGACACACTTCCAGAGAGATATCAATACATAGGTTTTAAGATTCTTACTAGTCAGATATATACTTGTGCGGTGAATAGGGGGTGTTGAGTCCAGTTCACTGAGCAAGGAGTAGGTCTTGTCTATTACATATTGGGTGTATGGAACGGTATCTGAGCTAATTTGAAACCCTTGTTTTATGCATCACACCACCTCACCTTTCCCGTTAAGCAGCCATAGTGTGTTTTCTAAACCTGTGACTCTGTTCTCTTTTGTAATTCAGTTCATGTGTAGCAGTTTTTACATTCCCTCTATAAGTGATAGCTTATGATAAGTGTCTATTTCGGTGTGACTTATTTCACTTAGAGTCATCGTACCTAAATCCACTCATCATGCTGCTTCTAGCCTTATGACATTGATTTCATGGCTGAGTGATATTCCATTGTACATAAGGACCACAACTTCTTTATCCATTTTTCTCTTTCCTGGGATATTTAAGGTGTCATGAAGTGGAGGTTCTTGTCAACAGAGCAGCCCTAAACTTTGGTTTGCCTGTGTCTTGCTGATTTTTAATTTTCCCAATTTATACGCCCATGAGTGGAAGTGCCCTATGCTCCATAAGCTGTGTTTTTTCGATGTTTAAGGCCACACCGTACACTTCTCCAGAGTGGTTGCTGGCAATTAACGTCCCGCCCATCAGCGTAGCAAGGCTCCCATTTCTCCATGGCCCGTCCTGCTTTTGTGGTTTTGACACATTTTTCAGCATGGCCCTTTTGACCGATGGGAAGCGAGACTTCTTTGTAGCGCTGATTTGCCTTTCCAGGTTGCTTGGTTGGCCAAAAAGGGCGTATGCGTTTTTTCCTGAATATATTCAGGAAAAAACGCATACGCCCTTTTTGGCCAAGGGCATCATTGTCGACGTTTTGCCGCTTTTCATGTGCTTTAAAGCCGATTCGAATCTACCTCCTGAAACCAGTTTCCTGCAATTCTGCCTTGCTTTCAAATGCTCTTCGTTGCCTTCCCTCAATATATTTGTGGACGAGAGTTATTATTTATAACTCTGCAGGTTTGTGAATTGCAGTACCCATGTGCTCCATTTTTCAACTGGCTTTTTTGGGACGTGGCCGCAGAAGCGCGGGATTGCCTCAGGCCCTATTCTGGTTCCTGGCGGCAGGCTGAGCCTGTGGTTAATTCTTCTTCCTGATGTGAAAATAGAGTGACCTGTGCCTGTCCCAACACCTAGATCTAGTCTCTCATTGGTTGCCCCTCTTCCCGTTCATCCTCAGGACAAAGTGCAACCTGTATGGAACAGGAGGTTAAAGGTGCTGTTTCTCCAACTAGGGAGATTACTAGTTAAGAAGCTGGAATGGCGAACCCGAGCACAAGGAGATGAGAAATGAGGTGCGTTTCAGAAACCTTTCCCGTTCAGACGGTGTACCATCTTCTAGGTTTCTCATGCATGTTTTCGATGTAGGAAGATTCCCTTGAACCTGGACATTTGGGACCCATGGGATGGGTACCACACAGTATTACTTTAAAGGGTCTGCGTTTGCTCACCCAACCTCACCAAACCTCTCATCCCCAAGAGTGTCCACCCTTATGTCTCATCCAGCTGTGGGTCTAGATATGGTCAATCCAGGTTGCATCACAGCCTCTGAACGAATTTTGTAAGAATTTCTCTCTCTTTCACTGTCTTTGTTTTACGGGTTTTTAAAAGTAATTTATTTTTATAATGGGGTTTAGCTGCTTTTCACGGCTGTGTTTATGCGGATTTACACTCACTTGACTCACTTCCAGAGAGATATCAATACATAGGTTTTAAGATTCTTACTAGTCACATATATTCTTGTGCGGTGAATAGGGGGTGTTGAGTCCAGTTCACTGAGCAAGGAGTAGGTCTTGTCTATTACATATTGGGTGTATGGAACGGTATCTGAGCGAATTTGAAACCCTTGTTTTATGCATCACCCCACCTCACCTTTCCCGTTAAGCAGCCATAGTGTGTTTTCTAAACGTGTGAGTCTGTTCTGTTTTGTAATTCATTTCAACTGTAGCGGTTTTTACATTCCCTCTATAAGTGATAGCTTATGATAAGTGTCTTTTTCTGTGTGACTTATTTCACTTAGAATCGTCGTACCTAAGTTCACTCATCTTGCTTCTACTTGCCTTATGACATTGATTTCATATCTGAGTGATATTCCATTGTACATAAGGACCACAACTTCTTTATCCATTTTTCTCTTTCCGGGGATATTTAAGGTGTCATGAAGTGGAGGTTCTTGTCAAAAGAGCAGCCCTAAACTTTGGGGTGCCTGTGTCTTGCTGATTTTTAGTTTTCCCAATTTATACGCCCATGAGTGGACGTTCCCTATGCTCCCTAAGCTGTGTTTTTTCGATGTTTCAGGACACACCGTACACTTCTCCAGAGTGGCTGCTGGCAATTTACATCCCGCCCATCAGCGTAGCAAGGCTCCAATTTCTCCATGGCCTGTCCTGCATTTGTTGTTTTGACACTTTTATCAGCATGGCCCTTTAGACCAATGGGAAGCGAGACTTCTTTGTAGCGCTGATTTGCCTTTCCAGGTTGCTTGGTTGGCCAAAAAGGGCGTATGCGTTTTTTCCTGAATATATTCAGGAAAAAACGCATACGCCCTTTTTGGCCAAGGGCATCATTGTCGACGTTTTGCCGCTTTTCATGTGCTTTAAAGGCGATTTGAATCTACCTCCTGAAATCTGTTTCCTGCAGTTCTGCCTTGCTTTCAAATCCTCTTCGTTGCCTTCCCTCAATATATTTGTGGACGAGAGTTATCATTTATAATTCTGCAGGTTTGTGAATTGCAGTGCCCCTCAGCTCTATTTTTCAACTCGCTTTTTTGGGAGCTGGCCTCAAATCGCGGGATTGCCTCAGGCACTATTCTGATTCCGGGCGGCAGGCTGAGCCTGTGCTTAATTCTTCTTCCTGATGGGAAAATAGAGTGACCTGTGCCTGTCCCAACACCTAGATCTAGTCTCTCATTGGTTGCCCCTCTTCCCGTTCATCCTCAGGACAAATTGCAACCTGTATGGATCAGGAGCTTAAAGGTGCTGATTCTGCAAGTAGGGAGATTGCTAGTAAATTAGCTGGAAAGGCGAACCCGAGCACAAAGAGGTGAGAAATGGGGTGCGTTTTAGAAACCTTTCAAAATCACACGGTGTACCATCTTCTGAGTTTCTCATGCATGTTTTCGATGTAGGAAGATGCCCTTGAAACTGGAGATTTGGGACCCATGGGATGGGTACCACGCAGTATTACTTTAAAGGGTCTGCGTTTGCTCACCCAACCTCACCCAACCTGTCAGCCCCAAGAGTGTCCAACCTTATTTCTCATCCAGCTGTGGGTCTAGATATGGTCAATCCAGGTTGCATCACAGCCCCTGAACGAATTTTGTAAGAATTTCTCTCTCTTTCACTGTCTTTGTTTTACGGGTTTTTAAAACTAATTTATTTTTATAATGGGGTTTAGCTGCTTTTCACGGCTGTGTTTATGCGGCTTTACACCCAATTGACACACTTCCAGAGAGATATCAATACATAGGTTTTAAGATTCTTACTAGTCAGATATATACTTGTGCGGTGAATAGGGGGTGTTGAGTCCAGTTCACTGAGCAAGGAGTAGGTCTTGTCTATTACATATTGGGTGTATGGAACGGTATCTGAGCTAATTTGAAACCCTTGTTTTATGCATCACCCCACCTCACCTTTCCCGTTAAGCAGCCATAGTGTGTTTTCTAAACGTGTGACTCTGTTCTGTTTTGTAATTCAGTTCAAGTGTAGCGGTTTTTACATTCCCTCTATAAGTGATAGCTTACGATAAGTCTCTTTTTCTGTGTGACTTATTTCACTTAGAATCGTCGTACCTAAGTTCACTCATCTTGCTTCTACTTGCCTTATGACATTGATTTCATGTCTGAGTGATATTCCATTGTACATAAGGACCACAACTTCTTTATCCATTTTTCTCTTTCCGGGGATATTTAAGGTGTCATGAAGTGGAGGTTCTTGTCAACAGAGCAGCCCTAAACTTTGGGGTGCCTGTGTCTTGCTGATTTTTATTTTTCCCAATTTATACGCCCATGAGTGGACGTTCCCTATGCTCCCTAAGCTGTGTTTTTTCGATGTTTCAGGACACACCGTATACTTCTCCAGAGTGGCTGCTGGCAATTTACATCCCGCCCATCAGCGTAGCAAGGCTCCAATTTCTCCATGGCCTGTCCTGCATTTGTGGTTTTGACACTTTTATCAGCATGGCCCTTTAGACCGATGGGAAGCGAGACTTCTTTGTAGCGCTGATTTGCCTTTCCAGGTTGCTTGGTTGGCCAAAAAGGGCGTATGCGTTTTTTCCTGAATATATTCAGGAAAAAACGCATACGCCCTTTTTGGACAAGGGCATCATTGTCGACGTTTTGCCGCTTTTCATGTGCTTTAAAGGCGAATTGAATCTACCTCCTGAAATCTGTTTCCTGCAGTTCTGCCTTGCTTTCAAATCCTCTTCGTTGCCTTCCCTCAATATATTTGTGGACGAGAGTTATCACTTATAATTCTGCAGGTTTGTGAATTGCAGTGCCCCTCAGCTCCATTTTTCAACTCGCTATTTTGGGAGCTGGCCTCAAATCGCGGTATTGCCTCAGGCACTATTCTGATTCCGGGCGGCAGGCTGAGCCTGTGCTTAATTCTTCTTCCTGATGGGAAAATAGAGTGACCTGTGCCTGTCCCAACACCTAGATCTAGTCTCTCATTGGTTGCCCCTCTTCCCGTTCATCCTCAGGACACATTGCAACCTGTACAGAACAGGAGGTTAAAGGTGCTGATTCTCCAAGAAGGGAGATTGCTAGTAAAGTATCTGGAATGGCGAACCCGAGCACAAGGAGATGAGAAACGAGGTGCGTTTTAGAAACCTTTCCCGATCACACGGTGTACCATCTTCTGGGTTTCTCATGCATGTTTTCGATGCAGGAAGACGCCCTTGAAACTGGAGATTTGGGACCCATGGGATGGGTACCACACAGTATTACTTTAAAGGGTCTGCGTTTGCTCACCCAACCTCACCAAACCTCTCAGCCCCAAGAGTGTCCACCCTTATGTCTCATCCAGCTGTGGCTCTAGATATGGTCAATCCAGGTTGCGTCACAGCCACTGAATGAATTTTGTAAGAATTTCTCTCTCTTTCACTGTCTTTGTTTCATGGGTTTTTAAAACTAATTTATTTTTATAATGGGGTTTAGCTGCTTTTCACGGCTGTGTTTATGCGGCTTTACACCCAATTGACACACTTCCAGACAGATATCAATACATAGGTTTTAAGATTCTTACTAGTCAGATATATACTTGTGCGGTGAATAGGGGGTGTTGAGTCCAGTTCACTGAGCAAGGAGTAGGTCTTGTCTATTACATATTGGGTGTATGGAACGGTATCTGAGCTAATTTGAAACCCTTGTTTTATGCATCACCCCACCTCACCTTTCCCGTTAAGCAGCCATAGTGTGTTTTCTAAACGTGTGACTCTGTTCTGTTTTGTAATTCAGTTCAAGTGTAGCAGTTTTTACATTCCCTCTATAAGTGATAGCTTACGATAAGTCTCTTTTTCTGTGTGACTTATTTCCCTTAGAGTCGTCATACCTAAATCCACCCATCATGCTGCTACTAGCCTTATGACATTGATTTCATGTCTGAGTGATATTCCATTGTACATAAGGACCACAACTTCTTTATCCATTTTTCTCTTTCCTGGGATATTTAAGGTGTCATGAAGTGGAGGTTCTTGTCAACAGAGCAGCCCGAAACTTTGGGGTGCCTGTGTCTTGCTGATTTTTAGTTTTCCCAGTTTATAAGCCCATGAGTGGAAGTGCCATATGCTCCCTAAACTGTGTTTTTTCGATGTTTCAGGGCACACCGTACACTTCTCCAGAGTGGCTGTTCGCAATTTATATCCCGCCCATCAGCGTAGCAAGGCTCCAATTTCTCCATGGCCTGTCCTGCATTTGTGGTTTTGACACTTTAATCAGCATGGCCCTTTTGATGGATGGGAAGCGAGACTTCTTTGTAGCGCTGATTTGCCTTTCCAGTTTGCTTGGTTGGCCAAAAAGGGCGTATGCGTTTTTTCCTGAATATATTCAGGAAAAAACGCATACGCCCTTTTTGCCCAAGGGCATCATTGTCCACGTTTGGCCGATTTTCATGTGCTTTAAAGGCGATTCGAATCTACCTCCTGAAATCTGTTTCCTGCAATTCTGCCTTGCTTTCAAATCCTCTTCGTTGCCTTCCCTCAATATATTTTTGGACGAGACTTATCATTTATAACTCTGCAGGTTTGTGAATTGCAGTGCCCCTGAGCTCCATTTTTCAACTCGCTTTTTTGGGAGCTGGCCGCAAAAGCGCGGGTATGCCTCAGGCCCTATGCTGGTTCTGGGTGGCAGGCTGAGCCTGTGGTTATTTCTTTTTCCTGATGGGAAAATAGAGTGACCTGTGCCTGTCCCAACACCTAGATCTAGTCTCTCATTGGTTGCCCCTCTTCCCGTTCATCCTCAGGACAAATTGCAACCTGTACGGAACAGGAGGTTAAAGGTGCTGATTCTCCAAGTAGGGTGATTGCTACTAAAATAGCTGGAATGGCGAACCCGAGCACAAGGAGATGAGAAATGAGGTGCGTTTTAGAAACCTTTCAAAATCACACGGTGTACCATCTTCTGGGTTCCTCATGCAAGTTTTCGATGTAGGAAGATGCCCTTGAACCTGGAGATTTGGGACCCATGGGATGGGTACCACGCAGTATTACCTTAAAGGGTCTGTGTTGGCTCACCCAACCTCACCAAACCTCTCAGCCCCAAGAGTGTCCACCCTATGTCTCATCCAGCTGTGGCTCTAGATATGGTCAATCCAGGTTGCGTCACACCCCTGAATGAATTTTGTAAGAATTTCTCTCTCTTTCACTGTCTTTGTTTCATGGGTTTTTAAAACTAATTTATTTTTATAATGGGGTTTAGCTGCTTTTCACAGCTGTGTTTATGCGGCTTTACACACACTTGACTCACTTCCAGAGAGATATCAATACATAGGTTTTAAGATTCTCACTAGTCAGATATATTCTTGTGCGGTGAATAGGGGGTGTTGAGTCCAGTTCACTGAGCAAGGAGTAGGTCTTGTCTATTACATATTGGGTGTATGGAACGGTATCTGAGCTAATTTGAAATCCTTGTTTTATGCATCACACCACCTCATCTTTCCCGTTAAGCAGCCATAGTGTGTTTTCTAAACGTGTGACTCTGTTCTCTTTTGTAATTCAGTTCAAGTGTAGCAGTTTTTACATTCCCTCTATACGTGATAGCTTATGATAAGTGTCTTTTTCTGTGTGACTTATTTCACTTAGAGTCGTCGTACCTAAATCCACTCATCATGCTGCTACTAGCCTTATGACATTGATTTCATGGCTGAGTGATATTCCATTGTACATAAGGACCACAACTTCTTTATCCATTTTTCACTTTCCTGGGATATTTAAGGTGTCATGAAGTGGAGGTTCTTGTCAACAGAGCAGCCCTAAACTTTGGGGTGCCTGTGTCTTGCTGATTTTTAGTTTTCCCAATTTGTACGCCCATGAGTGGAAGTGCCCTATGCTCCCTAAGCTCTGTTTTTTCGATGTTTAAGGCCACACCGTACACTTCTCCAGAGTGGCTGCTGGCAATTTACATCCCGCCCATCAGTGTAGCAAGGCTCCCATTTCTCCATGGCCTGTCCTGCTTTTGTGGTTTTGACACTTTTTTCAGCATGGGCCTTTTGACCGATTCGAAGCGAGACTCCTTTGTAGTGCTGATTTGCTTTTCCATGTTGCTTGGTTGGCCAAAAAGGGCGTATGCGTTTTTTCCTGAATATATTCAGGAAAAAACGCATACGCCCTTTTTGGCCGAGGGCATCATTGTCCACGTTTTGCCGCTTTTCATGTGCTTTAAAGGCGATTCGAATCTACCTCCTGAAACCTGTTTCCTGCAATTCTGCCTTGCTTTCAAATCCTCTTCGTTGCCTTCCCTCAATATATTTGTGGACGAGAGTTATCATTTATAACTCTGCAGGGTTGTGAATTGCAGTGCCCATGTGCTCCGTTTTTCAACTGGCTTTTTTGGGAGCTGGCCGCAGAAGCGCGGGATTGCCTCAGGCCCTATTCTGGTTCCGGGTGGCAGGCTGAGCCTGTGGTTATTTCTTCTTCCTGATGAGAAAATAGAGTGACCTGTGCCTGTCCCAACACCTAGATCTAGTCTCTCATTGGCTGCCCCTCTTCCCGTTCATCCTCAGGACAAATTGCAACCTGTACGGAACAGGAGGTTAAAGGTGCTGATTCTCCAAGTAGGGAGATTGCTAGTGAAGTAGCTGGAATGGCGAACCCGAGCACAAGGAGATGAGAAATGAGGTGCGTTTTAGAAACCTTTCAAAATCACACGGTGTACCATCTTCTGGGTTCCTCATGCAAGTTTTCGATGTAGGAAGATGCCCTTGAACCTGGAGATTTGGGACCCATGGGATGGGTACCACGCAGTATTGCCTTAAAGGGTCTGTGTTGGCTCACCCAACCTCACCAAACCTCTCAGCCCCAAGAATGTCCACCCTTATGTCTCATCCAGCTGTGGGTCTAGATATGGTCAATCCAGGTTGCGTCACAGCCCCTGAATGAATTTTGTAAGAATTTCTGTCTCTTTCACTGTCTTTGTTTCATGGGTTTTTAAAACTAATTTATTTTTATAATGGGGTTTAGCTGCTTTTCACGGCTGTGTTTATGCGGCTTTACACACACTTGACACACTTCCAGAGAGATATCAATACATAGGTTTTAAGATTCTTACTAGTCACATATATTCTTGTGCGTTGAATAGGGGGTGTTGAGTCCAGTTCACTGAGCAAGGAGTAGGTCTTGTCTATTACATATTGGGTGTATGGAACGGTATCTGAGCTAATTTGAAACCCTTGTTTTATGCATCACACCACCTCACCTTTCCCGTTAAGCTGCCATAGTGTGTTTTCTAAACGTGTGACTCTGTTCTCTTTTGTAATTCAGTTCAAGTGTAGCAGTTTTTACATTCCCTCTATACGTGATAGATTATGGTAAGTGACTTTTTCTATGTGACTTATTTCACTTAGAGTCGTCGTACCTAAATCCACTCATCATGCTGCTACTAGCCTTATGACATTGATTTCATGGCTGAGTGATATTCCATTGTACATAAGGACCACAAATTCTTTATCCATTTTTCTCTTTCCTGGGATATTTAAGGTGTCATGAAGTGGAGGTTCTTGTCAACAGAGCAGCCCTAAACTTTGGGGTGCCTGTGTCTTGCTGATTTTTAGTTTTCCCAATTTATACGCCCATGAGTGGAAGTGCCCTATGCTCCTTAAGCTGTGTTTTTTTGATGTTTAAGGCCACACCGTACACTTCTCCAGAGTGGCTGCTGGCAATTTACATCCCGCCCATCAGTGTAGCAAGGCTCCCATTTCTCCATGGCCTGTCCTGCTTTTGTGATTTTGACACTTTATTCAGCATGGCCCTTTTGACCGATTCGAAGCGAGACTCCTTTGTAGTGCTGATTTGCCTTTCCATGTTGCTTGGTTGGCCAAAAAGGGCGTATGCGTTTTTTCCTGAATATATTCAGGAAAAAACGCATATGCCCTTTTTGGCCAAGGGCATCATTGTCCACGTTTTGCCGCTTTTCATGTGCTTTAAAGGCGATTCGAATCTACCTCCTGAAACCTGTTTCCTGCAATTCTGCCTTGCTTTCAAATCCTCTTCGTTGCCTTCCCTCAATATATTTGTGGACGAGAGTTATCATTTATAACTCTGCAGTGTTGTGAATTGCAGTGCCCATGTGCTCCGTTTTTCAACTGGCTTTTTTGGGAGCTGGCCGCAGAAGCGCGGGATTGCCTCAGGCCCTCTTCTGGTTCCGGGTGGCAGGCTGAGCCTGTGGTTATTTCTTCTTCCTGATGAGAAAATAGAGTGACCTGTGCCTGTTCCAACACCTAGATCTAGTCTCTCATTGGCTGTCCCTCTTCCCGTTCATCCTCAAGACAAATTGAAACCTGTACGGAACAGGAGGTTAAAGGTGCTGATTCTCCAAGTAGGGAGATTGCTAGTGAAGTACCTGGAATGGCGAACCCGAGCACAAGGAGATGAGAAATGAGGTGCGTTTTAGAAACCTTTCAAAATCACACGGTGTACCATCTTCTGGGTTCCTCATGCAAGTTTTCGATGTAGGAAGATGCCCTTGAACCTGGAGATTTGCGACCCATGGGATGGGTACCACGCAGTATTACCTTAAAGGGTCTGTGTTGGCTCACCCAACCTCACCAAAACTCTCAGCCCCAAGAATGTCCACCCTTATGTCTCATCCAGCTGTGGGTCTAGATATGGTCAATCCAGGTTGCGTCACAGCCCCTGAATGAATTTTGTAAGAATTTCTGTCTCTTTCACTGTCTTTGTTTCATGGGTTTTTAAAACTAATTTATTTTTATAATGGGGTTTAGCTGCTTTTCACGGCTGTGTTTATGCGGCTTTACACACACTTGACACACTTCCAGAGAGATATCAATACATAGGTTTTAAGATTCTTACTAGTCACATATATTCTTGTGCGGTGCATAGGGGGTGTTGAGTCCAGTTCACTGAGCAAGGAGTAGGTCTTGTCTATTACATATTGGGTGTATGGAACGGTATCTGAGCTAATTTGAAACCCTTGTTTTATGCATCACACCACCTCACCTTTCCCGTTAAGCAGCCATAGTGTGTTTTCTAAACGTGTGACACTTCTCTTTTGTAATTCAGTTCAAGTGTAGCAGTTTTTACATTCCCTCTATACGTGATAGCTTATGATAAGTGTCTTTTTCTGTGTGACTTATTTCACTTAGAGTCGTCGTACCTAAATCCACTCATCATGCTGCTACTAGCCTTATGACATTGATTTCATGGCTGAGTGATATTCCATTGTACATAAGGACCGCAACTTCTTTATCCATTTTTCTCTTTCCTGGGATATTTAAGGTGTCATGAAGTGGAGGTTCTTGTCAACAGAGCAGCCCTAAACGTTGGGGTGCCTGTGTCTTGCTGATTTTTAGTTTTCCCAATTTATACGCCCATGAGTGGAAGTGCCCTATGCTCCCTAAGCTGTGTTTTTTCGATGTTTAAGGCCACACCGTACACTTCTCCAGAGTGGCTGCTGGCAATTTACATCCCGCCCATCAGTGTAGCAAGGCTCCCATTTCTCCATGGCCTGTCCTGCTTTTGTGGTTTTGACACATTTTTCAGCTTGGCCCTTTTGACCTATTCGAAGCGAGACTCCTTTGTAGTGCTGATTTGCCTTTCCATGTTGCTTGGTTGGCCTAAAAGGGCGTATGCGTTTTTTCCTGAATATATTCAGGAATAAACGCATACGCCCTTTTTGGCCAAGGGCATCATTGTCAACGTTTTGCCGCTTTTCATGTGCTTTAAAGCCGATTCGAATCTACCTCCTGAAACCAGTTTCCTGCAATTCTGCCTAGCTTTCAAATGCTCTTCGTTGCCTTCCCTCAATATATTTGTGGACGAGAGTTATCATTTATAACTCTGCAGGTTTGTGAATTGCAGTACCCATGTGCTCCATTTTTCAACTGGCTTTTTTGGGACGTGGCCGCAGAAGCGCGGGATTGCCTCAGGCCCTATTCTGGTTCCTGGCGGCAGGCTGAGCCTGTGGTTAATTCTTCTTCCTGATGTGAAAATAGAGTGACCTGTGCCTGTCCCAACACCTAGATCTAGTCTCTCATTGGTTGCCCCTCTTCCCGTTCATCCTCGGGACAAAGTGCAACCTGTATGGAACAGGAGGTTAAAGGTGCTGTTTCTCCAACTAGGGAGATTACTAGTTAAGAAGCTGGAATGGCGAACCCGAGCACAAGGAGATGAGAAATGAGGTGCGTTTCAGAAACCTTTCCCGTTCAGACGGTGTACCATCTTCTAGGTTTCTCATGCATGTTTTCGATGTAGGAAGATTCCCTTGAACCTGGACATTTGGGACCCATGGGATGGGTACCACACAGTATTACTTTAAAGGGTCTGCGTTTGCTCACCCAACCTCACCAAACCTCTCATCCCCAAGAGTGTCCACCCTTATGTCTCATCCAGCTGTGGGTCTAGATATGGTCAATCCAGGTTGCATCACAGCCTCTGAACGAATTTTGTAAGAATTTCTCTCTCTTTCACTGTCTTTGTTTTACGGGTTTTTAAAAGTAATTTATTTTTATAATGGGGTTTAGCTGCTTTTCACGGCTGTGTTTATGCGGATTTACACTCACTTGACTCACTTCCAGAGAGATATCAATACATAGGTTTTAAGATTCTTACTAGTCACATATATTCTTGTGCGGTGAATAGGGGGTGTTGAGTCCAGTTCACTGAGCAAGGAGTAGGTCTTGTCTATTACATATTGGGTGTATGGAACGGTATCTGAGCTAATTTGAAACCCTTGTTTTATGCATCACACCACCTCACCTTTCCCGTTAAGCAGCCATAGTGTGTTTTCTAAACGTGTGAGTCTGTTCTGTTTTGTAATTCAGTTCAACTGTAGCGGTTTTTACATTCCCTCTATAAGTGATAGCTTATGATAAGTGTCTTTTTCTGTGTGACTTATTTCACTTAGAATCGTCGTACCTAAGTTCACTCATCTTGCTTCTACTTGCCTTATGACATTGATTTCATATCTGAGTGATATTCCATTGTACATAAGGACCACAACTTCTTTATCCATTTTTCTCTTTCCGGGGATATTTAAGGTGTCATGAAGTGGAGGTTCTTGTCAACAGAGCAGCCCTAAACTTTGGGGTGCCTGTGTCTTGCTGATTTTTATTTTTCCCAATTTATACGCCCATGAGTGGACGTTCCCTATGCTCCCTAAGCTGTGTTTTTTCGATGTTTCAGGACACACCGTACACTTCTCCAGAGTGGCTGCTGGCAATTTACATCCCGCCCATCAGCGTAGCAAGGCTCCAATTTCTCCATGGCCTGTCCTGCATTTGTGGTTTTGACACTTTTATCAGCATGGCCCTTTAGACCGATGGGAAGCGAGACTTCTTTGTAGCGCTGATTTGCCTTTCCAGGTTGCTTGGTTGGCCAAAAAGGGCGTATGCGTTTTTTCCTGAATATATTCAGGAAAAAACGCATACGCCCTTTTTGGCCAAGGGCATCATTGTCGACGTTTTGCCGCTTTTCATGTGCTTTAAAGGCGAATTGAATCTACCTCCTGAAATCTGTTTCCTGCAGTTCTGCCTTGCTTTCAAATCCTCTTCGTTGCCTTCCCTCAATATATTTGTGGACGAGAGTTATCATTTATAATTCTGCAGGTTTGTGAATTGCAGTGCCCCTCAGCTCCATTTTTCAACTCGCTATTTTGGGAGCTGGCCTCAAATCGCGGGATTGCCTCAGGCACTATTCTGATTCCGGGCGGGAGGCTGAGCCTGTGCTTAATTCTTCTTCCTGATGGGAAAATAGAGTGACCTGTGCCTGTCCCAACACCTAGATCTAGTCTCTCATTGGTTGCCCCTCTTCCCGTTCATCCTCAGGACACATTGCAACCTGTACAGAACAGGAGGTTAAAGGTGCTGATTCTCCAAGAAGGGAGATTGCTAGTAAAGTATCTGGAATGGCGAACCCGAGCACAAGGAGATGAGAAACGAGGTGCGTTTTAGAAACCTTTCCCGATCACACGGTGTACCATCTTCTGGGTTTCTCATGCATGTTTTCGATGCAGGAAGACGCCCTTGAAACTGGAGATTTGGGACCCATGGGATGGGTACCACACAGTATTACTTTAAAGGGTCTGCGTTTGCTCACCCAACCTCACCAAACCTCTCAGCCCCAAGAGTGTCCACCCTTATGTCTCATCCAGCTGTGGCTCTAGATATGGTCAATCCAGGTTGCGTCACAGCCACTGAATGAATTTTGTAAGAATTTCTCTCTCTTTCACTGTCTTTGTTTCATGGGTTTTTAAAACTAATTTATTTTTATAATGGGGTTTAGCTGCTTTTCACGGCTGTGTTTATGCGGCTTTACACCCAATTGACACACTTCCAGAGAGATATCAATACATAGGTTTTACGATTATTACTAGTCACATATATTCTTGTGCGGTGAATAGGGGGTGTTGAGTCCAGTTCACTGAGCAAGGAGTAGGTCTTGTCTATTACATATTGGGTGTATGGAACGGTGTCTGAGCGAATTTGAAACCCTTGTTTTATGCATCACCCCACCTCACCTTTCCCGTTAAGCAGCCATAGTGTGTTTTCTAAACGTGTGACTATGTTCTGTTTTGTAATTCAGTTCAAGTGTAGCGGTTTTTACATTCCCTCTATAAGTGATAGCTTACGATAAGTCTCTTTTTCTGTGTGACTTATTTCCCTTAGAGTCGTCATACCTAAATCCACCCATCATGCTGCTACTAGCCTTATGACATTGATTTCATGTCTGAGTGATATTCCATTGTACATAAGGACCACAACTTCTTTATCCATTTTTCTCTTTCCTGGGATATTTAAGGTGTCATGAAGTGGAGGTTCTTGTCAACAGAGCAGCCCGAAACTTTGGGGTGCCTGTGTCTTGCTGATTTTTAGTTTTCCCAGTTTATACGCCCATGAGTGGAAGTGCCATATGCTCCCTAAACTGTGTTTTTTCGATGTTTCAGGGCACACCGTACACTTCTCCAGAGTGGCTGTTCGCAATTTATATCCCGCCCATCAGCGTAGCAAGGCTCCAATTTCTCCATGGCCTGTCCTGCATTTGTGGTTTTGACACTTTAATTAGCATGGCCCTTTTGATGGATGGGAAGCGAGACTTCTTTGTAGCGCTGATTTGCCTTTCCAGGTTGCTTGGTTGGCCAAAAAGGGCGTATGCGTTTTTTCCTGAATATATTCAGGAAAAAACGCATACGCCCTTTTTGCCCAAGGGCATCATTGTCCACGTTTGGCCGATTTTCATGTGCTTTAAAGGCGATTCGAATCTACCTCCTGAAATCTGTTTCCTGCAATTCTGCCTTGCTTTCAAATCCTCTTCGTTGCCTTCCCTCAATATATTTTTGGACGAGACTTATCATTTATAACTCTGCAGGTTTGTGAATTGCAGTGCCCCTGAGCTCCATTTTTCAACTCGCTTTTTTGGGAGCTGGCCGCAAAAGCGCGGGTATGCCTCAGGCCCTATGCTGGTTCTGGGTGGCAGGCTGAGCCTGTGGTTATTTCTTTTTCCTGATGGGAAAATAGAGTGACCTGTGCCTGTCCCAACACCTAGATCTAGTCTCTCATTGGTTGCCCCTCTTCCCGTTCATCCTCAGGACAAATTGCAACCTGTACGGAACAGGAGGTTAAAGGTGCTGATTCTCCAAGTAGGGTGATTGCTACTAAAATAGCTGGAATGGCGAACCCGAGCACAAGGAGATGAGAAATGAGGTGCGTTTTAGAAACCTTTCAAAATCACACGGTGTACCATCTTCTGGGTTCCTCATGCAAGTTTTCGATGTAGGAAGATGCCCTTGAACCTGGAGATTTGGGACCCATGGGATGGGTACCACGCAGTATTACCTTAAAGGGTCTGTGTTGGCTCACCCAACCTCACCAAACCTCTCAGCCCCAAGAGTGTCCACCCTATGTCTCATCCAGCTGTGGCTCTAGATATGGTCAATCCAGGTTGCGTCACACCCCTGAATGAATTTTGTAAGAATTTCTCTCTCTTTCACTGTCTTTGTTTCATGGGTTTTTAAAACTAATTTATTTTTATAATGGGGTTTAGCTGCTTTTCACAGCTGTGTTTTTGCGGCTTTACACACACTTGACTCACTTCCGGAGAGATATCAATACATAGGTTTTAAGATTCTCACTAGTCAGATATATTCTTGTGCGGTGAATAGGGGGTGTTGAGTCCAGTTCACTGAGCAAGGAGTAGGTCTTGTCTATTACATATTGGGTGTATGGAACGGTATCTGAGCTAAATTGAAATCCTTGTTTTATGCATCACACCACCTCATCTTTCCCGTTAAGCAGCCATAGTGTGTTTTCTACACGTGTGACTCTGTTCTCTTTTGTAATTCAGTTCAAGTGTAGCAGTTTTTACATTCCCTCTATACGTGATAGCTTATGATAAGTGTCTTTTTCTGTGTGACTTATTTCACTTAGAGTCGTCGTACCTAAATCCACTCATCATGCTGCTACTAGCCTTATGACATTGATTTCATGGCTGAGTGATATTCCATTGTACATAAGGACCACAACTTCTTTATCCATTTTTCACTTTCCTGGGATATTTAAGGTGTCATGAAGTGGAGGTTCTTGTCAACAGAGCAGCCCTAAACGTTGGGGTGCCTGTGTCTTGCTGATTTTTAGTTTTCCCAATTTATACGCCCATGAGTGGAAGTGCCCTATGCTCCCTAAGCTGTGTTTTTTCGATGTTTAAGGCCACACCGTACACTTCTCCAGAGTGGCTGCTGGCAATTTACATCCCGCCCATCAGTGTAGCAAGGCTCCCATTTCTCCATGGCCTGTCCTGCTTTTGTGGTTTTGACACATTTTTCAGCTTGGCCCTTTTGACCGATTCGAAGCGAGACTCCTTTGTAGTGCTGATTTGCCTTTCCATGTTGCTTGGTTGGCCTAAAAGGGCGTATGCGTTTTTTCCTGAATATATTCAGGAAAAAACGCATACGCCCTTTTTGGCCAAGGGCATCATTGTCAACGTTTTGCCGCTTTTCATGTGCTTTAAAGCCGATTCGAATCTACCTCCTGAAACCAGTTTCCTGCAATTCTGCCTAGCTTTCAAATGCTCTTCGTTGCCTTCCCTCAATATATTTGTGGACGAGAGTTATCATTTATAACTCTGCAGGTTTGTGAATTGCAGTACCCATGTGCTCCATTTTTCAACTGGCTTTTTTGGGACGTGGCCGCAGAAGCGCGGGATTGCCTCAGGCCCTATTCTGGTTCCTGGCGGCAGGCTGAGCCTGTGGTTAATTCTTCTTCCTGATGTGAAAATAGAGTGACCTGTGCCTGTCCCAACACCTAGATCTAGTCTCTCATTGGTTGCCCCTCTTCCCGTTCATCCTCAGGACAAAGTGCAACCTGTATGGAACAGGAGGTTAAAGGTGCTGTTTCTCCAACTAGGGAGATTACTAGTTAAGAAGCTGGAATGGCGAACCCGAGCACAAGGAGATGAGAAATGAGGTGCGTTTCAGAAACCTTTCCCGTTCAGACGGTGTACCATCTTCTAGGTTTCTCATGCATGTTTTCGATGTAGGAAGATTCCCTTGAACCTGGACATTTGGGACCCATGGGATGGGTACCACACAGTATTACTTTAAAGGGTCTGCGTTTGCTCACCCAACCTCACCAAACCTCTCATCCCCAAGAGTGTCCACCCTTATGTCTCATCCAGCTGTGGGTCTAGATATGGTCAATCCAGGTTGCATCACAGCCTCTGAACGAATTTTGTAAGAATTTCTCTCTCTTTCACTGTCTTTGTTTTACGGGTTTTTAAAAGTAATTTATTTTTATAATGGGGTTTAGCTGCTTTTCACGGCTGTGTTTATGCGGATTTACACTCACTTGACTCACTTCCAGAGAGATATCAATACATAGGTTTTAAGATTCTTACTAGTCACATATATTCTTGTGCGGTGAATAGGGGGTGTTGAGTCCAGTTCACTGAGCAAGGAGTAGGTCTTGTCTATTACATATTGGGTGTATGGAACGGTATCTGAGCTAATTTGAAACCCTTGTTTTATGCATCACACCACCTCACCTTTCCCGTTAAGCAGCCATAGTGTGTTTTCTAAACGTGTGAGTCTGTTCTGTTTTGTAATTCAGTTCAACTGTAGCGGTTTTTACATTCCCTCTATAAGTGATAGCTTATGATAAGTGTCTTTTTCTGTGTGACTTATTTCACTTACAATCGTCGTACCTAAGTTCACTCATCTTGCTTCTACTTGCCTTATGACATTGATTTCATATCTGAGTGATATTCCATTGTACATAAGGACCACAACTTCTTTATCCATTTTTCTCTTTCCGGGGATATTTAAGGTGTCATGAAGTGGAGGTTCTTGTCAACAGAGCAGCCCTAAACTTTGGGGTGCCTGTGTCTTGCTGATTTTTATTTTTCCCAATTTATACGCCCATGAGTGGACGTTCCCTATGCTCCCTAAGCTGTGTTTTTTCGATGTTTCAGGACACACCGTACACTTCTCCAGAGTGGCTGCTGGCAATTTACATCCCGCCCATCAGCGTAGCAAGGCTCCAATTTCTCCATGGCCTGTCCTGCATTTGTGGTTTTGACACTTTTATCAGCATGGCCCTTTAGACCGATGGGAAGCGAGACTTCTTTGTAGCGCTGATTTGCCTTTCCAGGTTGCTTGGTTGGCCAAAAAGGGCGTATGCGTTTTTTCCTGAATATATTCAGGAAAAAACGCATACGCCCATTTTGGCCAAGGGCATCATTGTCGACGTTTTGCCGCTTTTCATGTGCTTTAAAGGCGAATTGAATCTACCTCCTGAAATCTGTTTCCTGCAGTTCTGCCTTGCTTTCAAATCCTCTTCGTTGCCTTCCCTCAATATATTTGTGGACGAGAGTTATCATTTATAATTCTGCAGGTTTGTGAATTGCAGTGCCCCTCAGCTCCATTTTTCAACTCGCTATTTTGGGAGCTGGCCTCAAATCGCGGGATTGCCTCAGGCACTATTCTGATTCCGGGCGGGAGGCTGAGCCTGTGCTTAATTCTTCTTCCTGATGGGAAAATAGAGTGACCTGTGCCTGTCCCAACACCTAGATCTAGTCTCTCATTGGTTGCCCCTCTTCCCGTTCATCCTCAGGACACATTGCAACCTGTACAGAACAGGAGGTTAAAGGTGCTGATTCTCCAAGAAGGGAGATTGCTAGTAAAGTATCTGGAATGGCGAACCCGAGCACAAGGAGATGAGAAACGAGGTGCGTTTTAGAAACCTTTCCCGATCACACGGTGTACCATCTTCTGGGTTTCTCATGCATGTTTTCGATGCAGGAAGACGCCCTTGAAACTGGAGATTTGGGACCCATGGGATGGGTACCACACAGTATTACTTTAAAGGGTCTGCGTTTGCTCACCCAACCTCACCAAACCTCTCAGCCCCAAGAGTGTCCACCCTTATGTCTCATCCAGCTGTGGCTCTAGATATGGTCAATCCAGGTTGCGTCACAGCCACTGAATGAATTTTGTAAGAATTTCTCTCTCTTTCACTGTCTTTGTTTCATGGGTTTTTAAAACTAATTTATTTTTATAATGGGGTTTAGCTGCTTTTCACGGCTGTGTTTATGCGGCTTTACACCCAATTGACACACTTCCAGACAGATATCAATACATAGGTTTTACGATTATTACTAGTCACATATATTCTTGTGCGGTGAATAGGGGGTGTTGAGTCCAGTTCACTGAGCAAGGAGTAGGTCTTGTCTATTACATATTGGGTGTATGGAACGGTGTCTGAGCGAATTTGAAACCCTTGTTTTATGCATCACCCCACCTCACCTTTCCCGTTAAGCAGCCATAGTGTGTTTTCTAAACGTGTGACTATGTTCTTTTTTGTAATTCAGTTCAAGTGTAGCGGTTTTTACATTCCCTCTATAAGTGATAGCTTACGATAAGTCTCTTTTTCTGTGTGACTTATTTCCCTTAGAGTCGTCATACCTAAATCCACCCATCATGCTGCTACTAGCCTTATGACATTGATTTCATGTCTGAGTGATATTCCATTGTACATAAGGACCACAACTTCTTTATCCATTTTTCTCTTTCCTGGGATATTTAAGGTGTCATGAAGTGGAGGTTCTTGTCAACAGAGCAGCCCGAAACTTTGGGGTGCCTGTGTCTTGCTGATTTTTAGTTTTCCCAGTTTATACGCCCATGAGTGGAAGTGCCATATGCTCCCTAAACTGTGTTTTTTCGATGTTTCAGGGCACACCGTACACTTCTCCAGAGTGGCTGTTCGCAATTTATATCCCGCCCATCAGCGTAGCAAGGCTCCAATTTCTCCATGGCCTGTCCTGCATTTGTGGTTTTGACACTTTAATTAGCATGGCCCTTTTGATGGATGGGAAGCGAGACTTCTTTGTAGCGCTGATTTGCCTTTCCAGGTTGCTTGGTTGGCCAAAAAGGGCGTATGCGTTTTTTCCTGAATATATTCAGGAAAAAACGCATACGCCCTTTTTGCCCAAGGGCATCATTGTCCACGTTTGGCCGATTTTCATGTGCTTTAAAGGCGATTCGAATCTACCTCCTGAAATCTGTTTCCTGCAATTCTGCCTTGCTTTCAAATCCTCTTCGTTGCCTTCCCTCAATATATTTTTGGACGAGACTTATCATTTATAACTCTGCAGGTTTGTGAATTGCAGTGCCCCTGAGCTCCATTTTTCAACTCGCTTTTTTGGGAGCTGGCCGCAAAAGCGCAGGTATGCCTCAGGCCCTATGCTGGTTCTGGGTGGCAGGCTGAGCCTGTGGTTATTTCTTTTTCCTGATGGGAAAATAGAGTGACCTGTGCCTGTCCCAACACCTAGATCTAGTCTCTCATTGGTTGCCCCTCTTCCCGTTCATCCTCAGGACAAATTGCAACCTGTACGGAACAGGAGGTTAAAGGTGCTGATTCTCCAAGTAGGGTGATTGCTACTAAAATAGCTGGAATGGCGAACCCGAGCACAAGGAGATGAGAAATGAGGTGCGTTTTAGAAACCTTTCAAAATCACACGGTGTACCATCTTCTGGGTTCCTCATGCAAGTTTTCGATGTAGGAAGATGCCCTTGAACCTGGAGATTTGGGACCCATGGGATGGGTACCACGCAGTATTACCTTAAAGGGTCTGTGTTGGCTCACCCAACCTCACCAAACCTCTCAGCCCCAAGAGTGTCCACCCTATGTCTCATCCAGCTGTGGCTCTAGATATGGTCAATCCAGGTTGCGTCACACCCCTGAATGAATTTTGTAAGAATTTCTCTCTCTTTCACTGTCTTTGTTTCATGGGTTTTTAAAACTAATTTATTTTTATAATGGGGTTTAGCTGCTTTTCACAGCTGTGTTTTTGCGGCTTTACACACACTTGACTCACTTCCGGAGAGATATCAATACATAGGTTTTAAGATTCTCACTAGTCAGATATATTCTTGTGCGGTGAATAGGGGGTGTTGAGTCCAGTTCACTGAGCAAGGAGTAGGTCTTGTCTATTACATATTGGGTGTATGGAACGGTATCTGAGCTAAATTGAAATCCTTGTTTTATGCATCACACCACCTCATCTTTCCCGTTAAGCAGCCATAGTGTGTTTTCTACACGTGTGACTCTGTTCTCTTTTGTAATTCAGTTCAAGTGTAGCAGTTTTTACATTCCCTCTATACGTGATAGCTTATGATAAGTGTCTTTTTCTGTGTGACTTATTTCACTTAGAGTCGTCGTACCTAAATCCACTCATCATGCTGCTACTAGCCTTATGACATTGATTTCATGGCTGAGTGATATTCCATTGTACATAAGGACCACAACTTCTTTATCCATTTTTCACTTTCCTGGGATATTTAAGGTGTCATGAAGTGGAGGTTCTTGTCAACAGAGCAGCCCTAAACGTTGGGGTGCCTGTGTCTTGCTGATTTTTAGTTTTCCCAATTTATACGCCCATGAGTGGAAGTGCCCTATGCTCCCTAAGCTGTGTTTTTTCGATGTTTAAGGCCACACCGTACACTTCTCCAGAGTGGCTGCTGGCAATTTACATCCCGCCCATCAGTGTAGCAAGGCTCCCATTTCTCCATGGCCTGTCCTGCTTTTGTGGTTTTGACACATTTTTCAGCTTGGCCCTTTTGACCGATTCGAAGCGAGACTCCTTTGTAGTGCTGATTTGCCTTTCCATGTTGCTTGGTTGGCCTAAAAGGGCGTATGCGTTTTTTCCTGAATATATTCAGGAAAAAACGCATACGCCCTTTTTGGCCAAGGGCATCATTGTCAACGTTTTGCCGCTTTTCATGTGCTTTAAAGCCGATTCGAATCTACCTCCTGAAACCAGTTTCCTGCAATTCTGCCTAGCTTTCAAATGCTCTTCGTTGCCTTCCCTCAATATATTTGTGGACGAGAGTTATCATTTATAACTCTGCAGGTTTGTGAATTGCAGTACCCATGTGCTCCATTTTTCAACTGGCTTTTTTGGGACGTGGCCGCAGAAGCGCGGGATTGCCTCAGGCCCTATTCTGGTTCCTGGCGGCAGGCTGAGCCTGTGGTTAATTCTTCTTCCTGATGTGAAAATAGAGTGACCTGTGCCTGTCCCAACACCTAGATCTAGTCTCTCATTGGTTGCCCCTCTTCCCGTTCATCCTCAGGACAAAGTGCAACCTGTATGGAACAGGAGGTTAAAGGTGCTGTTTCTCCAACTAGGGAGATTACTAGTTAAGAAGCTGGAATGGCGAACCCGAGCACAAGGAGATGAGAAATGAGGTGCGTTTCAGAAACCTTTCCCGTTCAGACGGTGTACCATCTTCTAGGTTTCTCATGCATGTTTTCGATGTAGGAAGATTCCCTTGAACCTGGACATTTGGGACCCATGGGATGGGTACCACACAGTATTACTTTAAAGGGTCTGCGTTTGCTCACCCAACCTCACCAAACCTCTCATCCCCAAGAGTGTCCACCCTTATGTCTCATCCAGCTGTGGGTCTAGATATGGTCAATCCAGGTTGCATCACAGCCTCTGAACGAATTTTGTAAGAATTTCTCTCTCTTTCACTGTCTTTGTTTTACGGGTTTTTAAAAGTAATTTATTTTTATAATGGGGTTTAGCTGCTTTTCACGGCTGTGTTTATGCGGATTTACACTCACTTGACTCACTTCCAGAGAGATATCAATACATAGGTTTTAAGATTCTTACTAGTCACATATATTCTTGTGCGGTGAATAGGGGGTGTTGAGTCCAGTTCACTGAGCAAGGAGTAGGTCTTGTCTATTACATATTGGGTGTATGGAACGGTATCTGAGCGAATTTGAAACCCTTGTTTTATGCATCACCCCACCTCACCTTTCCCGTTAAGCAGCCATAGTGTGTTTTCTAAACGTGTGAGTCTGTTCTGTTTTGTAATTCAGTTCAACTGTAGCGGTTTTTACATTCCCTCTATAAGTGATAGCTTATGATAAGTGTCTTTTTCTGTGTGACTTATTTCACTTAGAATCGTCGTACCTAAGTTCACTCATCTTGCTTCTACTTGCCTTATGACATTGATTTCATATCTGAGTGATATTCCATTGTACATAAGGACCACAACTTCTTTATCCATTTTTCTCTTTCCGGGGATATTTAAGGTGTCATGAAGTGGAGGTTCTTGTCAACAGAGCAGCCCTAAACTTTGGGGTGCCTGTGTCTTGCTGATTTTTATTTTTCCCAATTTATACGCCCATGAGTGGACGTTCCCTATGCTCCCTAAGCTGTGTTTTTTCGATGTTTCAGGACACACCGTACACTTCTCCAGAGTGGCTGCTGGCAATTTACATCCCGCCCATCAGCGTAGCAAGGCTCCAATTTCTCCATGGCCTGTCCTGCATTTGTGGTTTTGACACTTTTATCAGCATGGCCCTTTAGACCGATGGGAAGCGAGACTTCTTTGTAGCGCTGATTTGCCTTTCCAGGTTGCTTGGTTGGCCAAAAAGGGCGTATGCGTTTTTTCCTGAATATATTCAGGAAAAAACGCATACGCCCTTTTTGGCCAAGGGCATCATTGTCGACGTTTTGCCGCTTTTCATGTGCTTTAAAGGCGAATTGAATCTACCTCCTGAAATCTGTTTCCTGCAGTTCTGCCTTGCTTTCAAATCCTCTTCGTTGCCTTCCCTCAATATATTTGTGGACGAGAGTTATCATTTATAATTCTGCAGGTTTGTGAATTGCAGTGCCCCTCAGCTCCATTTTTCAACTCGCTATTTTGGGAGCTGGCCTCAAATCGCGGGATTGCCTCAGGCACTATTCTGATTCCGGGCGGCAGGCTGAGCCTGTGCTTAATTCTTCTTCCTGATGGGAAAATAGAGTGACCTGTGCCTGTCCCAACACCTAGATCTAGTCTCTCATTGGTTGCCCCTCTTCCCGTTCATCCTCAGGACACATTGCAACCTGTACAGAACAGGAGGTTAAAGGTGCTGATTCTCCAAGAAGGGAGATTGCTAGTAAAGTATCTGGAATGGCGAACCCGAGCACAAGGAGATGAGAAACGAGGTGCGTTTTAGAAACCTTTCCCGATCACACGGTGTACCATCTTCTGGGTTTCTCATGCATGTGTTCGATGCAGGAAGACGCCCTTGAAACTGGAGATTTGGGACCCATGGGATGGGTACCACACAGTATTACTTTAAAGGGTCTGCGTTTGCTCACCCAACCTCACCAAACCTCTCAGCCCCAAGAGTGTCCACCCTTATGTCTCATCCAGCTGTGGCTCTAGATATGGTCAATCCAGGTTGCGTCACAGCCACTGAATGAATTTTGTAAGAATTTCTCTCTCTTTCACTGTCTTTGTTTCATGGGTTTTTAAAACTAATTTATTTTTATAATGGGGTTTAGCTGCTTTTCACGGCTGTGTTTATGCGGCTTTACACCCAATTGACACACTTCCAGAGAGATATCAATACATAGGTTTTACGATTATTACTAGTCACATATATTCTTGTGCGGTGAATAGGGGGTGTTGAGTCCAGTTCACTGAGCAAGGAGTAGGTCTTGTCTATTACATATTGGGTGTATGGAACGGTGTCTGAGCGAATTTGAAACCCTTGTTTTATGCATCACCCCACCTCACCTTTCCCGTTAAGCAGCCATAGTGTGTTTTCTAAACGTGTGACTATGTTCTGTTTTGTAATTCAGTTCAAGTGTAGCGGTTTTTACATTCCCTCTCTAAGTGATAGCTTACGATAAGTCTCTTTTTCTGTGTGACTTATTTCCCTTAGAGTCGTCATACCTAAATCCACCCATCATGCTGCTACTAGCCTTATGACATTGATTTCATGTCTGAGTGATATTCCATTGTACATAAGGACCACAACTTCTTTATCCATTTTTCTCTTTCCTGGGATATTTAAGGTGTCATGAAGTGGAGGTTCTTGTCAACAGAGCAGCCCGAAATTTGGGGTGCCTGTGTCTTGCTGATTTTTAGTTTTCCCAGTTTATACGCCCATGAGTGGAAGTGCCATATGCTCCCTAAACTGTGTTTTTTCGATGTTTCAGGGCACACCGTACACTTCTCCAGAGTGGCTGTTCGCAATTTATATCCCGCCCATCAGCGTAGCAAGGCTCCAATTTCTCCATGGCCTGTCCTGCATTTGTGGTTTTGACACTTTAATTAGCATGGCCCTTTTGATGGATGGGAAGCGAGACTTCTTTGTAGCGCTGATTTGCCTTTCCAGGTTGCTTGGTTGGCCAAAAAGGGCGTATGCGTTTTTTCCTGAATATATTCAGGAAAAAACGCATACGCCCTTTTTGCCCAAGGGCATCATTGTCCACGTTTGGCCGATTTTCATGTGCTTTAAAGGCGATTCGAATCTACCTCCTGAAATCTGTTTCCTGCAATTCTGCCTTGCTTTCAAATCCTCTTCGTTGCCTTCCCTCAATATATTTTTGGACGAGACTTATCATTTATAACTCTGCAGGTTTGTGAATTGCAGTGCCCCTGAGCTCCATTTTTCAACTCGCTTTTTTGGGAGCTGGCCGCAAAAGCGCGGGTATGCCTCAGGCCCTATGCTGGTTCTGGGTGGCAGGCTGAGCCTGTGGTTATTTCTTTTTCCTGATGGGAAAATAGAGTGACCTGTGCCTGTCCCAACACCTAGATCTAGTCTCTCATTGGTTGCCCCTCTTCCCGTTCATCCTCAGGACAAATTGCAACCTGTACAGAACAGGAGGTTAAAGGTGCTGATTCTCCAAGTAGGGTGATTGCTACTAAAATAGCTGGAATGGCGAACCCGAGCACAAGGAGATGAGAAATGAGGTGCGTTTTAGAAACCTTTCAAAATCACACGGTGTACCATCTTCTGGGTTCCTCATGCAAGTTTTCGATGTAGGAAGATGCCCTTGAACCTGGAGATTTGGGACCCATGGGATGGGTACCACGCAGTATTACCTTAAAGGGTCTGTGTTGGCTCACCCAACCTCACCAAACCTCTCAGCCCCAAGAATGTCCACCCTTATGTCTCATCCAGCTGTGGGTCTAGATATGGTCAATCCAGGTTGCGTCACAGCCCCTGAATGAATTTTGTAAGAATTTCTGTCTCTTTCACTGTCTTTGTTTCATGGGTTTTTAAAACTAATTTATTTTTATAATGGGGTTTAGCTGCTTTTCACGGCTGTGTTTATGCGGCTTTACACACAGTTGACACACTTCCAGAGAGATATCAATACATAGGTTTTAAGATTCTTACTAGTCACATATATTCTTGTGCGGTGCATAGGGGGTGTTGAGTCCAGTTCACTGAGCAAGGAGTAGGTCTTGTCTATTACATATTGGGTGTATGGAACGGTATCTGAGCGAATTTGAAACCCTTGTTTTATGCATCACCCCACCTCACCTTTCCCGTTAAGCAGCCATAGTGTGTTTTCTAAACGTGTGAGTCTGTTCTGTTTTGTAATTCAGTTCAACTGTAGCGGTTTTTACATTCCCTCTATAAGTGATAGCTTATGATAAGTGTCTTTTTCTGTGTGACTTATTTCACTTAGAATCGTCGTACCTAAGTTCACTCATCTTGCTTCTACTTGCCTTATGACATTGATTTCATATCTGAGTGATATTCCATTGTACATAAGGACCACAACTTCTTTATCCATTTTTCTCTTTCCGGGGATATTTAAGGTGTCATGAAGTGGAGGTTCTTGTCAACAGAGCAGCCCTAAACTTTGGGGTGCCTGTGTCTTGCTGATTTTTATTTTTCCCAATTTATACGCCCATGAGTGGACGTTCCCTATGCTCCCTAAGCTGTGTTTTTTCGATGTTTCAGGACACACCGTACACTTCTCCAGAGTGGCTGCTGGCAATTTACATCCCGCCCATCAGCGTAGCAAGGCTCCAATTTCTCCATGGCCTGTCCTGCATTTGTGGTTTTGACACTTTTATCAGCATGGCCCTTTAGACCGATGGGAAGCGAGACTTCTTTGTAGCGCTGATTTGCCTTTCCAGGTTGCTTGGTTGGCCAAAAAGGGCGTATGCGTTTTTTCCTGAATATATTCAGGAAAAAACGCATACGCCCTTTTTGGCCAAGGGCATCATTGTCGACGTTTTGCCGCTTTTCATGTGCTTTAAAGGCGAATTGAATCTACCTCCTGAAATCTGTTTCCTGCAGTTCTGCCTTGCTTTCAAATCCTCTTCGTTGCCTTCCCTCAATATATTTGTGGACGAGACTTATCATTTATAATTCTGCAGGTTTGTGAATTGCAGTGCCCCTCAGCTCCATTTTTCAACTCGCTATTTTGGGAGCTGGCCTCAAATCGCGGGATTGCCTCAGGCACTATTCTGATTCCGGGCGGCAGGCTGAGCCTGTGCTTAATTCTTCTTCCTGATGGGAAAATAGAGTGACCTGTGCCTGTCCCAACACCTAGATCTAGTCTCTCATTGGTTGCCCCTCTTCCCGTTCATCCTCAGGACACATTGCAACCTGTACAGAACAGGAGGTTAAAGGTGCTGATTCTCCAAGAAGGGAGATTGCTAGTAAAGTATCTGGAATGGCGAACCCGAGCACAAGGAGATGAGAAACGAGGTGCGTTTTAGAAACCTTTCCCGATCACACGGTGTACCATCTTCTGGGTTTCTCATGCATGTTTTCGATGCAGGAAGACGCCCTTGAAACTGGAGATTTGGGACCCATGGGATGGGTACCACACAGTATTACTTTAAAGGGTCTGCGTTTGCTCACCCAACCTCACCAAACCTCTCAGCCCCAAGAGTGTCCACCCTTATGTCTCATCCAGCTGTGGCTCTAGATATGGTCAATCCAGGTTGCGTCACAGCCACTGAATGAATTTTGTAAGAATTTCTCTCTCTTTCACTGTCTTTGTTTCATGGGTTTTTAAAACTAATTTATTTTTATAATGGGGTTTAGCTGCTTTTCACGGCTGTGTTTATGCGGCTTTACACCCAATTGACACACTTCCAGAGAGATATCAATACATAGGTTTTACGATTATTACTAGTCACATATATTCTTGTGCGGTGAATAGGGGGTGTTGAGTCCAGTTCACTGAGCAAGGAGTAGGTCTTGTCTATTACATATTGGGTGTATGGAACGGTGTCTGAGCGAATTTGAAACCCTTGTTTTATGCATCACCCCACCTCACCTTTCCCGTTAAGCAGCCATAGTGTGTTTTCTAAACGTGTGACTATGTTCTGTTTTGTAATTCAGTTCAAGTGTAGCGGTTTTTACATTCCCTCTATAAGTGATAGCTTACGATAAGTCTCTTTTTCTGTGTGACTTATTTCCCTTAGAGTCGTCATACCTAAATCCACCCATCATGCTGCTACTAGCCTTATGACATTGATTTCATGTCTGAGTGATATTCCATTGTACATAAGGACCACAACTTCTTTATCCATTTTTCTCTTTCCTGGGATATTTAAGGTGTCATGAAGTGGAGGTTCTTGTCAACAGAGCAGCCCGAAACTTTGGGGTGCCTGTGTCTTGCTGATTTTTAGTTTTCCCAGTTTATACGCCCATGAGTGGAAGTGCCATATGCTCCCTAAACTGTGTTTTTTCGATGTTTCAGGGCACACCGTACACTTCTCCAGAGTGGCTGTTCGCAATTTATATCCCGCCCATCAGCGTAGCAAGGCTCCAATTTCTCCATGGCCTGTCCTGCATTTGTGGTTTTGACACTTTAATTAGCATGGCCCTTTTGATGGATGGGAAGCGAGACTTCTTTGTAGCGCTGATTTGCCTTTCCAGGTTGCTTGGTTGGCCAAAAAGGGCGTATGCGTTTTTTCCTGAATATATTCAGGAAAAAACGCATACGCCCTTTTTGCCCAAGGGCATCATTGTCCACGTTTGGCCGATTTTCATGTGCTTTAAAGGCGATTCGAATCTACCTCCTGAAATCTGTTTCCTGCAATTCTGCCTTGCTTTCAAATCCTCTTTGTTGCCTTCCCTCAATATATTTGTGGACGAGAGTTATCACTTATAATTCTGCAGGTTTGTGAATTGCAGTGCCCCTCAGCTCCATTTTTCAACTCGCTATTTTGGGAGCTGGCCTCAAATCGCGGTATTGCCTCAGGCACTATTCTGATTCCGGGCGGCAGGCTGAGCCTGTGCTTAATTCTTCTTCCTGATGGGAAAATAGAGTGACCTGTGCCTGTCCCAACACCTAGATCTAGTCTCTCATTGGTTGCCCCTCTTCCCGTTCATCCTCAGGACACATTGCAACCTGTACAGAACAGGAGGTTAAAGGTGCTGATTCTCCAAGAAGGGAGATTGCTAGTAAAGTATCTGGAATGGCGAACCCGAGCACAAGGAGATGAGAAACGAGGTGCGTTTTAGAAACCTTTCCCGATCACACGGTGTACCATCTTCTGGGTTTCTCATGCATGTTTTCGATGCAGGAAGACGCCCTTGAAACTGGAGATTTGGGACCCATGGGATGGGTACCACACAGTATTACTTTAAAGGGTCTGCGTTTGCTCACCCAACCTCACCAAACCTCTCAGCCCCAAGAGTGTCCACCCTTATGTCTCATCCAGCTGTGGCTCTAGATATGGTCAATCCAGGTTGCGTCACAGCCACTGAATGAATTTTGTAAGAATTTCTCTCTCTTTCACTGTCTTTGTTTCATGGGTTTTTAAAACTAATTTATTTTTATAATGGGGTTTAGCTGCTTTTCACGGCTGTGTTTATGCGGCTTTACACCCAATTGACACACTTCCAGACAGATATCAATACATAGGTTTTAAGATTCTTACTAGTCAGATATATACTTGTGCGGTGAATAGGGGGTGTTGAGTCCAGTTCACTGAGCAAGGAGTAGGTCTTGTCTATTACATATTGGGTGTATGGAACGGTATCTGAGCTAATTTGAAACCCTTGTTTTATGCATCACCCCACCTCACCTTTCCCGTTAAGCAGCCATAGTGTGTTTTCTAAACGTGTGACTCTGTTCTGTTTTGTAATTCAGTTCAAGTGTAGCAGTTTTTACATTCCCTCTATAAGTGATAGCTTACGATAAGTCTCTTTTTCTGTGTGACTTATTTCCCTTAGAGTCGTCATACCTAAATCCACCCATCATGCTGCTACTAGCCTTATGACATTGATTTCATGTCTGAGTGATATTCCATTGTACATAAGGACCACAACTTCTTTATCCATTTTTCTCTTTCCTGGGATATTTAAGGTGTCATGAAGTGGAGGTTCTTGTCAACAGAGCAGCCCGAAACTTTGGGGTGCCTGTGTCTTGCTGATTTTTAGTTTTCCCAGTTTATAAGCCCATGAGTGGAAGTGCCATATGCTCCCTAAACTGTGTTTTTTCGATGTTTCAGGGCACACCGTACACTTCTCCAGAGTGGCTGTTCGCAATTTATATCCCGCCCATCAGCGTAGCAAGGCTCCAATTTCTCCATGGCCTGTCCTGCATTTGTGGTTTTGACACTTTAATCAGCATGGCCCTTTTGATGGATGGGAAGCGAGACTTCTTTGTAGCGCTGATTTGCCTTTCCAGTTTGCTTGGTTGGCCAAAAAGGGCGTATGCGTTTTTTCCTGAATATATTCAGGAAAAAACGCATACGCCCTTTTTGCCCAAGGGCATCATTGTCCACGTTTGGCCGATTTTCATGTGCTTTAAAGGCGATTCGAATCTACCTCCTGAAATCTGTTTCCTGCAATTCTGCCTTGCTTTCAAATCCTCTTCGTTGCCTTCCCTCAATATATTTTTGGACGAGACTTATCATTTATAACTCTGCAGGTTTGTGAATTGCAGTGCCCCTGAGCTCCATTTTTCAACTCGCTTTTTTGGGAGCTGGCCGCAAAAGCGCGGGTATGCCTCAGGCCCTATGCTGGTTCTGGGTGGCAGGCTGAGCCTGTGGTTATTTCTTTTTCCTGATGGGAAAATAGAGTGACCTGTGCCTGTCCCAACACCTAGATCTAGTCTCTCATTGGTTGCCCCTCTTCCCGTTCATCCTCAGGACAAATTGCAACCTGTACGGAACAGGAGGTTAAAGGTGCTGATTCTCCAAGTAGGGTGATTGCTACTAAAATAGCTGGAATGGCGAACCCGAGCACAAGGAGATGAGAAATGAGGTGCGTTTTAGAAACCTTTCAAAATCACACGGTGTACCATCTTCTGGGTTCCTCATGCAAGTTTTCGATGTAGGAAGATGCCCTTGAACCTGGAGATTTGGGACCCATGGGATGGGTACCACGCAGTATTACCTTAAAGGGTCTGTGTTGGCTCACCCAACCTCACCAAACCTCTCAGCCCCAAGAGTGTCCACCCTATGTCTCATCCAGCTGTGGCTCTAGATATGGTCAATCCAGGTTGCGTCACACCCCTGAATGAATTTTGTAAGAATTTCTCTCTCTTTCACTGTCTTTGTTTCATGGGTTTTTAAAACTAATTTATTTTTATAATGGGGTTTAGCTGCTTTTCACAGCTGTGTTTATGCGGCTTTACACACACTTGACTCACTTCCAGAGAGATATCAATACATAGGTTTTAAGATTCTCACTAGTCAGATATATTCTTGTGCGGTGAATAGGGGGTGTTGAGTCCAGTTCACTGAGCAAGGAGTAGGTCTTGTCTATTACATATTGGGTGTATGGAACGGTATCTGAGCTAATTTGAAATCCTTGTTTTATGCATCACACCACCTCATCTTTCCCGTTAAGCAGCCATAGTGTGTTTTCTAAACGTGTGACTCTGTTCTCTTTTGTAATTCAGTTCAAGTGTAGCAGTTTTTACATTCCCTCTATACGTGATAGCTTATGATAAGTGTCTTTTTCTGTGTGACTTATTTCACTTAGAGTCGTCGTACCTAAATCCACTCATCATGCTGCTACTAGCCTTATGACATTGATTTCATGGCTGAGTGATATTCCATTGTACATAAGGACCACAACTTCTTTATCCATTTTTCACTTTCCTGGGATATTTAAGGTGTCATGAAGTGGAGGTTCTTGTCAACAGAGCAGCCCTAAACTTTGGGGTGCCTGTGTCTTGCTGATTTTTAGTTTTCCCAATTTGTACGCCCATGAGTGGAAGTGCCCTATGCTCCCTAAGCTCTGTTTTTTCGATGTTTAAGGCCACACCGTACACTTCTCCAGAGTGGCTGCTGGCAATTTACATCCCGCCCATCAGTGTTGCAAGGCTCCCATTTCTCCATGGCCTGTCCTGCTTTTGTGGTTTTGACACTTTTTTCAGCATGGGCCTTTTGACCGATTCGAAGCGAGACTCCTTTGTAGTGCTGATTTGCTTTTCCATGTTGCTTGGTTGGCCAAAAAGGGCGTATGCGTTTTTTCCTGAATATATTCAGGAAAAAACGCATACGCCCTTTTTGGCCAAGGGCATCATTGTCCACGTTTTGCCGCTTTTCATGTGCTTTAAAGGCGATTCGAATCTACCTCCTGAAACCTGTTTCCTGCAATTCTGCCTTGCTTTCAAATCCTCTTCGTTGCCTTCCCTCAATATATTTGTGGACGAGAGTTATCATTTATAACTCTGCAGGGTTGTGAATTGCAGTGCCCATGTGCTCCGTTTTTCAACTGGCTTTTTTGGGAGCTGGCCGCAGAAGCGCGGGATTGCCTCAGGCCCTATTCTGGTTCCGGGTGGCAGGCTGAGCCTGTGGTTATTTCTTCTTCCTGATGAGAAAATAGAGTGACCTCTGCCTGTCCCAACACCTAGATCTAGTCTCTCATTGGCTGCCCCTCTTCCCGTTCATCCTCAGGACAAATTGCAACCTGTACGGAACAGGAGGTTAAAGGTGCTGATTCTCCAAGTAGGGAGATTGCTAGTGAAGTAGCTGGAATGGCGAACCCGAGCACAAGGAGATGAGAAATGAGGTGCGTTTTAGAAACCTTTCAAAATCACACGGTGTACCATCTTCTGGGTTCCTCATGCAAGTTTTCGATGTAGGAAGATGCCCTTGAACCTGGAGATTTGGGACCCATGGGATGGGTACCACGCAGTATTGCCTTAAAGGGTCTGTGTTGGCTCACCCAACCTCACCAAACCTCTCAGCCCCAAGAATGTCCACCCTTATGTCTCATCCAGCTGTGGGTCTAGATATGGTCAATCCAGGTTGCGTCACAGCCCCTGAATGAATTTTGTAAGAATTTCTGTCTCTTTCACTGTCTTTGTTTCATGGGTTTTTAAAACTAATTTATTTTTATAATGGGGTTTAGCTGCTTTTCACGGCTGTGTTTATGCGGCTTTACACACACTTGACACACTTCCAGAGAGATATCAATACATAGGTTTTAAGATTCTTACTAGTCACATATATTCTTGTGCGTTGAATAGGGGGTGTTGAGTCCAGTTCACTGAGCAAGGAGTAGGTCTTGTCTATTACATATTGGGTGTATGGAACGGTATCTGAGCTAATTTGAAACCCTTGTTTTATGCATCACACCACCTCACCTTTCCCGTTAAGCTGCCATAGTGTGTTTTCTAAACGTGTGACTCTGTTCTCTTTTGTAATTCAGTTCAAGTGTAGCAGTTTTTACATTCCCTCTATACGTGATAGATTATGGTAAGTGACTTTTTCTATGTGACTTATTTCACTTAGAGTCGTCGTACCTAAATCCACTCATCATGCTGCTACTAGCCTTATGACATTGATTTCATGGCTGAGTGATATTCCATTGTACATAAGGACCACAAATTCTTTATCCATTTTTCTCTTTCCTGGGATATTTAAGGTGTCATGAAGTGGAGGTTCTTGTCAACAGAGCAGCCCTAAACTTTGGGGTGCCTGTGTCTTGCTGATTTTTAGTTTTCCCAATTTATACGCCCATGAGTGGAAGTGCCCTATGCTCCTTAAGCTGTGTTTTTTTGATGTTTAAGGCCACACCGTACACTTCTCCAGAGTGGCTGCTGGCAATTTACATCCCGCCCATCAGTGTAGCAAGGCTCCCATTTCTCCATGGCCTGTCCTGCTTTTGTGATTTTGACACTTTATTCAGCATGGCCCTTTTGACCGATTCGAAGCGAGACTCCTTTGTAGTGCTGATTTGCCTTTCCATGTTGCTTGGTTGGCCAAAAAGGGCGTATGCGTTTTTTCCTGAATATATTCAGGAAAAAACGCATACGCCCTTTTTGGCCAAGGGCATCATTGTCCACGTTTTGCCGCTTTTCATGTGCTTTAAAGGCGATTCGAATCTACCTCCTGAAACCTGTTTCCTGCAATTCTGCCTTGCTTTCAAATCCTCTTCGTTGCCTTCCCTCAATATATTTGTGGACGAGAGTTATCATTTATAACTCTGCAGTGTTGTGAATTGCAGTGCCCATGTGCTCCGTTTTTCAACTGGCTTTTTTGGGAGCTGGCCGCAGAAGCGCGGGATTGCCTCAGGCCCTATTCTGGTTCCGGGTGGCAGGCTGAGCCTGTGGTTATTTCTTCTTCCTGATGAGAAAATAGAGTGACCTGTGCCTGTTCCAACACCTAGATCTAGTCTCTCATTGGCTGTCCCTCTTCCCGTTCATCCTCAAGACAAATTGAAACCTGTACGGAACAGGAGGTTAAAGGTGCTGATTCTCCAAGTAGGGAGATTGCTAGTGAAGTACCTGGAATGGCGAACCCGAGCACAAGGAGATGAGAAATGAGGTGCGTTTTAGAAACCTTTCAAAATCACACGGTGTACCATCTTCTGGGTTCCTCATGCAAGTTTTCGATGTAGGAAGATGCCCTTGAACCTGGAGATTTGCGACCCATGGGATGGGTACCACGCAGTATTACCTTAAAGGGTCTGTGTTGGCTCACCCAACCTCACCAAAACTCTCAGCCCCAAGAATGTCCACCCTTATGTCTCATCCAGCTGTGGGTCTAGATATGGTCAATCCAGGTTGCGTCACAGCCCCTGAATGAATTTTGTAAGAATTTCTGTCTCTTTCACTGTCTTTGTTTCATGGGTTTTTAAAACTAATTTATTTTTATAATGGGGTTTAGCTGCTTTTCACGGCTGTGTTTATGCGGCTTTACACACACTTGACACACTTCCAGAGAGATATCAATACATAGGTTTTAAGATTCTTACTAGTCACATATATTCTTGTGCGGTGCATAGGGGGTGTTGAGTCCAGTTCACTGAGCAAGGAGTAGGTCTTGTCTATTACATATTGGGTGTATGGAACGGTATCTGAGCTAATTTGAAACCCTTGTTTTATGCATCACACCACCTCACCTTTCCCGTTAAGCAGCCATAGTGTGTTTTCTAAACGTGTGACTCTTCTCTTTTGTAATTCAGTTCAAGTGTAGCAGTTTTT
Organism: Eschrichtius robustus; assembly: GCF_028021215.1. NCBI lineage: Eukaryota > Metazoa > Chordata > Mammalia > Artiodactyla > Eschrichtiidae > Eschrichtius > Eschrichtius robustus. The sequence continues at coordinate 716,730 of NW_027175234.1, forward strand.
ACATTCCCTCTATACGTGATAGCTTATGATAAGTGTCTTTTTCTGTGTGACTTATTTCACTTAGAGTCGTCGTACCTAAATCCACTCATCATGCTGCTACTAGCCTTATGACATTGATTTCATGGCTGAGTGATATTCCATTGTACATAAGGACCGCAACTTCTTTATCCATTTTTCTCTTTCCTGGGATATTTAAGGTGTCATGAAGTGGAGGTTCTTGTCAACAGAGCAGCCCTAAACGTTGGGGTGCCTGTGTCTTGCTGATTTTTAGTTTTCCCAATTTATACGCCCATGAGTGGAAGTGCCCTATGCTCCCTAAGCTGTGTTTTTTCGATGTTTAAGGCCACACCGTACACTTCTCCAGAGTGGCTGCTGGCAATTTACATCCCGCCCATCAGTGTAGCAAGGCTCCCATTTCTCCATGGCCTGTCCTGCTTTTGTGGTTTTGACACATTTTTCAGCTTGGCCCTTTTGACCTATTCGAAGCGAGACTCCTTTGTAGTGCTGATTTGCCTTTCCATGTTGCTTGGTTGGCCTAAAAGGGCGTATGCGTTTTTTCCTGAATATATTCAGGAATAAACGCATACGCCCTTTTTGGCCAAGGGCATCATTGTCAACGTTTTGCCGCTTTTCATGTGCTTTAAAGCCGATTCGAATCTACCTCCTGAAACCAGTTTCCTGCAATTCTGCCTAGCTTTCAAATGCTCTTCGTTGCCTTCCCTCAATATATTTGTGGACGAGAGTTATCATTTATAACTCTGCAGGTTTGTGAATTGCAGTACCCATGTGCTCCATTTTTCAACTGGCTTTTTTGGGACGTGGCCGCAGAAGCGCGGGATTGCCTCAGGCCCTATTCTGGTTCCTGGCGGCAGGCTGAGCCTGTGGTTAATTCTTCTTCCTGATGTGAAAATAGAGTGACCTGTGCCTGTCCCAACACCTAGATCTAGTCTCTCATTGGTTGCCCCTCTTCCCGTTCATCCTCAGGACAAAGTGCAACCTGTATGGAACAGGAGGTTAAAGGTGCTGTTTCTCCAACTAGGGAGATTACTAGTTAAGAAGCTGGAATGGCGAACCCGAGCACAAGGAGATGAGAAATGAGGTGCGTTTCAGAAACCTTTCCCGTTCAGACGGTGTACCATCTTCTAGGTTTCTCATGCATGTTTTCGATGTAGGAAGATTCCCTTGAACCTGGACATTTGGGACCCATGGGATGGGTACCACACAGTATTACTTTAAAGGGTCTGCGTTTGCTCACCCAACCTCACCAAACCTCTCATCCCCAAGAGTGTCCACCCTTATGTCTCATCCAGCTGTGGGTCTAGATATGGTCAATCCAGGTTGCATCACAGCCTCTGAACGAATTTTGTAAGAATTTCTCTCTCTTTCACTGTCTTTGTTTTACGGGTTTTTAAAAGTAATTTATTTTTATAATGGGGTTTAGCTGCTTTTCACGGCTGTGTTTATGCGGATTTACACTCACTTGACTCACTTCCAGAGAGATATCAATACATAGGTTTTAAGATTCTTACTAGTCACATATATTCTTGTGCGGTGAATAGGGGGTGTTGAGTCCAGTTCACTGAGCAAGGAGTAGGTCTTGTCTATTACATATTGGGTGTATGGAACGGTATCTGAGCTAATTTGAAACCCTTGTTTTATGCATCACACCACCTCACCTTTCCCGTTAAGCAGCCATAGTGTGTTTTCTAAACGTGTGAGTCTGTTCTGTTTTGTAATTCAGTTCAACTGTAGCGGTTTTTACATTCCCTCTATAAGTGATAGCTTATGATAAGTGTCTTTTTCTGTGTGACTTATTTCACTTAGAATCGTCGTACCTAAGTTCACTCATCTTGCTTCTACTTGCCTTATGACATTGATTTCATATCTGAGTGATATTCCATTGTACATAAGGACCACAACTTCTTTATCCATTTTTCTCTTTCCGGGGATATTTAAGGTGTCATGAAGTGGAGGTTCTTGTCAACAGAGCAGCCCTAAACTTTGGGGTGCCTGTGTCTTGCTGATTTTTATTTTTCCCAATTTATACGCCCATGAGTGGACGTTCCCTATGCTCCCTAAGCTGTGTTTTTTCGATGTTTCAGGACACACCGTACACTTCTCCAGAGTGGCTGCTGGCAATTTACATCCCGCCCATCAGCGTAGCAAGGCTCCAATTTCTCCATGGCCTGTCCTGCATTTGTGGTTTTGACACTTTTATCAGCATGGCCCTTTAGACCGATGGGAAGCGAGACTTCTTTGTAGCGCTGATTTGCCTTTCCAGGTTGCTTGGTTGGCCAAAAAGGGCGTATGCGTTTTTTCCTGAATATATTCAGGAAAAAACGCATACGCCCTTTTTGGCCAAGGGCATCATTGTCGACGTTTTGCCGCTTTTCATGTGCTTTAAAGGCGAATTGAATCTACCTCCTGAAATCTGTTTCCTGCAGTTCTGCCTTGCTTTCAAATCCTCTTCGTTGCCTTCCCTCAATATATTTGTGGACGAGAGTTATCATTTATAATTCTGCAGGTTTGTGAATTGCAGTGCCCCTCAGCTCCATTTTTCAACTCGCTATTTTGGGAGCTGGCCTCAAATCGCGGGATTGCCTCAGGCACTATTCTGATTCCGGGCGGGAGGCTGAGCCTGTGCTTAATTCTTCTTCCTGATGGGAAAATAGAGTGACCTGTGCCTGTCCCAACACCTAGATCTAGTCTCTCATTGGTTGCCCCTCTTCCCGTTCATCCTCAGGACACATTGCAACCTGTACAGAACAGGAGGTTAAAGGTGCTGATTCTCCAAGAAGGGAGATTGCTAGTAAAGTATCTGGAATGGCGAACCCGAGCACAAGGAGATGAGAAACGAGGTGCGTTTTAGAAACCTTTCCCGATCACACGGTGTACCATCTTCTGGGTTTCTCATGCATGTTTTCGATGCAGGAAGACGCCCTTGAAACTGGAGATTTGGGACCCATGGGATGGGTACCACACAGTATTACTTTAAAGGGTCTGCGTTTGCTCACCCAACCTCACCAAACCTCTCAGCCCCAAGAGTGTCCACCCTTATGTCTCATCCAGCTGTGGCTCTAGATATGGTCAATCCAGGTTGCGTCACAGCCACTGAATGAATTTTGTAAGAATTTCTCTCTCTTTCACTGTCTTTGTTTCATGGGTTTTTAAAACTAATTTATTTTTATAATGGGGTTTAGCTGCTTTTCACGGCTGTGTTTATGCGGCTTTACACCCAATTGACACACTTCCAGAGAGATATCAATACATAGGTTTTACGATTATTACTAGTCACATATATTCTTGTGCGGTGAATAGGGGGTGTTGAGTCCAGTTCACTGAGCAAGGAGTAGGTCTTGTCTATTACATATTGGGTGTATGGAACGGTGTCTGAGCGAATTTGAAACCCTTGTTTTATGCATCACCCCACCTCACCTTTCCCGTTAAGCAGCCATAGTGTGTTTTCTAAACGTGTGACTATGTTCTGTTTTGTAATTCAGTTCAAGTGTAGCGGTTTTTACATTCCCTCTATAAGTGATAGCTTACGATAAGTCTCTTTTTCTGTGTGACTTATTTCCCTTAGAGTCGTCATACCTAAATCCACCCATCATGCTGCTACTAGCCTTATGACATTGATTTCATGTCTGAGTGATATTCCATTGTACATAAGGACCACAACTTCTTTATCCATTTTTCTCTTTCCTGGGATATTTAAGGTGTCATGAAGTGGAGGTTCTTGTCAACAGAGCAGCCCGAAACTTTGGGGTGCCTGTGTCTTGCTGATTTTTAGTTTTCCCAGTTTATACGCCCATGAGTGGAAGTGCCATATGCTCCCTAAACTGTGTTTTTTCGATGTTTCAGGGCACACCGTACACTTCTCCAGAGTGGCTGTTCGCAATTTATATCCCGCCCATCAGCGTAGCAAGGCTCCAATTTCTCCATGGCCTGTCCTGCATTTGTGGTTTTGACACTTTAATTAGCATGGCCCTTTTGATGGATGGGAAGCGAGACTTCTTTGTAGCGCTGATTTGCCTTTCCAGGTTGCTTGGTTGGCCAAAAAGGGCGTATGCGTTTTTTCCTGAATATATTCAGGAAAAAACGCATACGCCCTTTTTGCCCAAGGGCATCATTGTCCACGTTTGGCCGATTTTCATGTGCTTTAAAGGCGATTCGAATCTACCTCCTGAAATCTGTTTCCTGCAATTCTGCCTTGCTTTCAAATCCTCTTCGTTGCCTTCCCTCAATATATTTTTGGACGAGACTTATCATTTATAACTCTGCAGGTTTGTGAATTGCAGTGCCCCTGAGCTCCATTTTTCAACTCGCTTTTTTGGGAGCTGGCCGCAAAAGCGCGGGTATGCCTCAGGCCCTATGCTGGTTCTGGGTGGCAGGCTGAGCCTGTGGTTATTTCTTTTTCCTGATGGGAAAATAGAGTGACCTGTGCCTGTCCCAACACCTAGATCTAGTCTCTCATTGGTTGCCCCTCTTCCCGTTCATCCTCAGGACAAATTGCAACCTGTACGGAACAGGAGGTTAAAGGTGCTGATTCTCCAAGTAGGGTGATTGCTACTAAAATAGCTGGAATGGCGAACCCGAGCACAAGGAGATGAGAAATGAGGTGCGTTTTAGAAACCTTTCAAAATCACACGGTGTACCATCTTCTGGGTTCCTCATGCAAGTTTTCGATGTAGGAAGATGCCCTTGAACCTGGAGATTTGGGACCCATGGGATGGGTACCACGCAGTATTACCTTAAAGGGTCTGTGTTGGCTCACCCAACCTCACCAAACCTCTCAGCCCCAAGAGTGTCCACCCTATGTCTCATCCAGCTGTGGCTCTAGATATGGTCAATCCAGGTTGCGTCACACCCCTGAATGAATTTTGTAAGAATTTCTCTCTCTTTCACTGTCTTTGTTTCATGGGTTTTTAAAACTAATTTATTTTTATAATGGGGTTTAGCTGCTTTTCACAGCTGTGTTTTTGCGGCTTTACACACACTTGACTCACTTCCGGAGAGATATCAATACATAGGTTTTAAGATTCTCACTAGTCAGATATATTCTTGTGCGGTGAATAGGGGGTGTTGAGTCCAGTTCACTGAGCAAGGAGTAGGTCTTGTCTATTACATATTGGGTGTATGGAACGGTATCTGAGCTAAATTGAAATCCTTGTTTTATGCATCACACCACCTCATCTTTCCCGTTAAGCAGCCATAGTGTGTTTTCTACACGTGTGACTCTGTTCTCTTTTGTAATTCAGTTCAAGTGTAGCAGTTTTTACATTCCCTCTATACGTGATAGCTTATGATAAGTGTCTTTTTCTGTGTGACTTATTTCACTTAGAGTCGTCGTACCTAAATCCACTCATCATGCTGCTACTAGCCTTATGACATTGATTTCATGGCTGAGTGATATTCCATTGTACATAAGGACCACAACTTCTTTATCCATTTTTCACTTTCCTGGGATATTTAAGGTGTCATGAAGTGGAGGTTCTTGTCAACAGAGCAGCCCTAAACGTTGGGGTGCCTGTGTCTTGCTGATTTTTAGTTTTCCCAATTTATACGCCCATGAGTGGAAGTGCCCTATGCTCCCTAAGCTGTGTTTTTTCGATGTTTAAGGCCACACCGTACACTTCTCCAGAGTGGCTGCTGGCAATTTACATCCCGCCCATCAGTGTAGCAAGGCTCCCATTTCTCCATGGCCTGTCCTGCTTTTGTGGTTTTGACACATTTTTCAGCTTGGCCCTTTTGACCGATTCGAAGCGAGACTCCTTTGTAGTGCTGATTTGCCTTTCCATGTTGCTTGGTTGGCCTAAAAGGGCGTATGCGTTTTTTCCTGAATATATTCAGGAAAAAACGCATACGCCCTTTTTGGCCAAGGGCATCATTGTCAACGTTTTGCCGCTTTTCATGTGCTTTAAAGCCGATTCGAATCTACCTCCTGAAACCAGTTTCCTGCAATTCTGCCTAGCTTTCAAATGCTCTTCGTTGCCTTCCCTCAATATATTTGTGGACGAGAGTTATCATTTATAACTCTGCAGGTTTGTGAATTGCAGTACCCATGTGCTCCATTTTTCAACTGGCTTTTTTGGGACGTGGCCGCAGAAGCGCGGGATTGCCTCAGGCCCTATTCTGGTTCCTGGCGGCAGGCTGAGCCTGTGGTTAATTCTTCTTCCTGATGTGAAAATAGAGTGACCTGTGCCTGTCCCAACACCTAGATCTAGTCTCTCATTGGTTGCCCCTCTTCCCGTTCATCCTCAGGACAAAGTGCAACCTGTATGGAACAGGAGGTTAAAGGTGCTGTTTCTCCAACTAGGGAGATTACTAGTTAAGAAGCTGGAATGGCGAACCCGAGCACAAGGAGATGAGAAATGAGGTGCGTTTCAGAAACCTTTCCCGTTCAGACGGTGTACCATCTTCTAGGTTTCTCATGCATGTTTTCGATGTAGGAAGATTCCCTTGAACCTGGACATTTGGGACCCATGGGATGGGTACCACACAGTATTACTTTAAAGGGTCTGCGTTTGCTCACCCAACCTCACCAAACCTCTCATCCCCAAGAGTGTCCACCCTTATGTCTCATCCAGCTGTGGGTCTAGATATGGTCAATCCAGGTTGCATCACAGCCTCTGAACGAATTTTGTAAGAATTTCTCTCTCTTTCACTGTCTTTGTTTTACGGGTTTTTAAAAGTAATTTATTTTTATAATGGGGTTTAGCTGCTTTTCACGGCTGTGTTTATGCGGATTTACACTCACTTGACTCACTTCCAGAGAGATATCAATACATAGGTTTTAAGATTCTTACTAGTCACATATATTCTTGTGCGGTGAATAGGGGGTGTTGAGTCCAGTTCACTGAGCAAGGAGTAGGTCTTGTCTATTACATATTGGGTGTATGGAACGGTATCTGAGCTAATTTGAAACCCTTGTTTTATGCATCACACCACCTCACCTTTCCCGTTAAGCAGCCATAGTGTGTTTTCTAAACGTGTGAGTCTGTTCTGTTTTGTAATTCAGTTCAACTGTAGCGGTTTTTACATTCCCTCTATAAGTGATAGCTTATGATAAGTGTCTTTTTCTGTGTGACTTATTTCACTTACAATCGTCGTACCTAAGTTCACTCATCTTGCTTCTACTTGCCTTATGACATTGATTTCATATCTGAGTGATATTCCATTGTACATAAGGACCACAACTTCTTTATCCATTTTTCTCTTTCCGGGGATATTTAAGGTGTCATGAAGTGGAGGTTCTTGTCAACAGAGCAGCCCTAAACTTTGGGGTGCCTGTGTCTTGCTGATTTTTATTTTTCCCAATTTATACGCCCATGAGTGGACGTTCCCTATGCTCCCTAAGCTGTGTTTTTTCGATGTTTCAGGACACACCGTACACTTCTCCAGAGTGGCTGCTGGCAATTTACATCCCGCCCATCAGCGTAGCAAGGCTCCAATTTCTCCATGGCCTGTCCTGCATTTGTGGTTTTGACACTTTTATCAGCATGGCCCTTTAGACCGATGGGAAGCGAGACTTCTTTGTAGCGCTGATTTGCCTTTCCAGGTTGCTTGGTTGGCCAAAAAGGGCGTATGCGTTTTTTCCTGAATATATTCAGGAAAAAACGCATACGCCCTTTTTGGCCAAGGGCATCATTGTCGACGTTTTGCCGCTTTTCATGTGCTTTAAAGGCGAATTGAATCTACCTCCTGAAATCTGTTTCCTGCAGTTCTGCCTTGCTTTCAAATCCTCTTCGTTGCCTTCCCTCAATATATTTGTGGACGAGAGTTATCATTTATAATTCTGCAGGTTTGTGAATTGCAGTGCCCCTCAGCTCCATTTTTCAACTCGCTATTTTGGGAGCTGGCCTCAAATCGCGGGATTGCCTCAGGCACTATTCTGATTCCGGGCGGGAGGCTGAGCCTGTGCTTAATTCTTCTTCCTGATGGGAAAATAGAGTGACCTGTGCCTGTCCCAACACCTAGATCTAGTCTCTCATTGGTTGCCCCTCTTCCCGTTCATCCTCAGGACACATTGCAACCTGTACAGAACAGGAGGTTAAAGGTGCTGATTCTCCAAGAAGGGAGATTGCTAGTAAAGTATCTGGAATGGCGAACCCGAGCACAAGGAGATGAGAAACGAGGTGCGTTTTAGAAACCTTTCCCGATCACACGGTGTACCATCTTCTGGGTTTCTCATGCATGTTTTCGATGCAGGAAGACGCCCTTGAAACTGGAGATTTGGGACCCATGGGATGGGTACCACACAGTATTACTTTAAAGGGTCTGCGTTTGCTCACCCAACCTCACCAAACCTCTCAGCCCCAAGAGTGTCCACCCTTATGTCTCATCCAGCTGTGGCTCTAGATATGGTCAATCCAGGTTGCGTCACAGCCACTGAATGAATTTTGTAAGAATTTCTCTCTCTTTCACTGTCTTTGTTTCATGGGTTTTTAAAACTAATTTATTTTTATAATGGGGTTTAGCTGCTTTTCACGGCTGTGTTTATGCGGCTTTACACCCAATTGACACACTTCCAGACAGATATCAATACATAGGTTTTACGATTATTACTAGTCACATATATTCTTGTGCGGTGAATAGGGGGTGTTGAGTCCAGTTCACTGAGCAAGGAGTAGGTCTTGTCTATTACATATTGGGTGTATGGAACGGTGTCTGAGCGAATTTGAAACCCTTGTTTTATGCATCACCCCACCTCACCTTTCCCGTTAAGCAGCCATAGTGTGTTTTCTAAACGTGTGACTATGTTCTTTTTTGTAATTCAGTTCAAGTGTAGCGGTTTTTACATTCCCTCTATAAGTGATAGCTTACGATAAGTCTCTTTTTCTGTGTGACTTATTTCCCTTAGAGTCGTCATACCTAAATCCACCCATCATGCTGCTACTAGCCTTATGACATTGATTTCATGTCTGAGTGATATTCCATTGTACATAAGGACCACAACTTCTTTATCCATTTTTCTCTTTCCTGGGATATTTAAGGTGTCATGAAGTGGAGGTTCTTGTCAACAGAGCAGCCCGAAACTTTGGGGTGCCTGTGTCTTGCTGATTTTTAGTTTTCCCAGTTTATACGCCCATGAGTGGAAGTGCCATATGCTCCCTAAACTGTGTTTTTTCGATGTTTCAGGGCACACCGTACACTTCTCCAGAGTGGCTGTTCGCAATTTATATCCCGCCCATCAGCGTAGCAAGGCTCCAATTTCTCCATGGCCTGTCCTGCATTTGTGGTTTTGACACTTTAATTAGCATGGCCCTTTTGATGGATGGGAAGCGAGACTTCTTTGTAGCGCTGATTTGCCTTTCCAGGTTGCTTGGTTGGCCAAAAAGGGCGTATGCGTTTTTTCCTGAATATATTCAGGAAAAAACGCATACGCCCTTTTTGCCCAAGGGCATCATTGTCCACGTTTGGCCGATTTTCATGTGCTTTAAAGGCGATTCGAATCTACCTCCTGAAATCTGTTTCCTGCAATTCTGCCTTGCTTTCAAATCCTCTTCGTTGCCTTCCCTCAATATATTTTTGGACGAGACTTATCATTTATAACTCTGCAGGTTTGTGAATTGCAGTGCCCCTGAGCTCCATTTTTCAACTCGCTTTTTTGGGAGCTGGCCGCAAAAGCGCGGGTATGCCTCAGGCCCTATGCTGGTTCTGGGTGGCAGGCTGAGCCTGTGGTTATTTCTTTTTCCTGATGGGAAAATAGAGTGACCTGTGCCTGTCCCAACACCTAGATCTAGTCTCTCATTGGTTGCCCCTCTTCCCGTTCATCCTCAGGACAAATTGCAACCTGTACGGAACAGGAGGTTAAAGGTGCTGATTCTCCAAGTAGGGTGATTGCTACTAAAATAGCTGGAATGGCGAACCCGAGCACAAGGAGATGAGAAATGAGGTGCGTTTTAGAAACCTTTCAAAATCACACGGTGTACCATCTTCTGGGTTCCTCATGCAAGTTTTCGATGTAGGAAGATGCCCTTGAACCTGGAGATTTGGGACCCATGGGATGGGTACCACGCAGTATTACCTTAAAGGGTCTGTGTTGGCTCACCCAACCTCACCAAACCTCTCAGCCCCAAGAGTGTCCACCCTATGTCTCATCCAGCTGTGGCTCTAGATATGGTCAATCCAGGTTGCGTCACACCCCTGAATGAATTTTGTAAGAATTTCTCTCTCTTTCACTGTCTTTGTTTCATGGGTTTTTAAAACTAATTTATTTTTATAATGGGGTTTAGCTGCTTTTCACAGCTGTGTTTTTGCGGCTTTACACACACTTGACTCACTTCCGGAGAGATATCAATACATAGGTTTTAAGATTCTCACTAGTCAGATATATTCTTGTGCGGTGAATAGGGGGTGTTGAGTCCAGTTCACTGAGCAAGGAGTAGGTCTTGTCTATTACATATTGGGTGTATGGAACGGTATCTGAGCTAAATTGAAATCCTTGTTTTATGCATCACACCACCTCATCTTTCCCGTTAAGCAGCCATAGTGTGTTTTCTACACGTGTGACTCTGTTCTCTTTTGTAATTCAGTTCAAGTGTAGCAGTTTTTACATTCCCTCTATACGTGATAGCTTATGATAAGTGTCTTTTTCTGTGTGACTTATTTCACTTAGAGTCGTCGTACCTAAATCCACTCATCATGCTGCTACTAGCCTTATGACATTGATTTCATGGCTGAGTGATATTCCATTGTACATAAGGACCACAACTTCTTTATCCATTTTTCACTTTCCTGGGATATTTAAGGTGTCATGAAGTGGAGGTTCTTGTCAACAGAGCAGCCCTAAACGTTGGGGTGCCTGTGTCTTGCTGATTTTTAGTTTTCCCAATTTATACGCCCATGAGTGGAAGTGCCCTATGCTCCCTAAGCTGTGTTTTTTCGATGTTTAAGGCCACACCGTACACTTCTCCAGAGTGGCTGCTGGCAATTTACATCCCGCCCATCAGTGTAGCAAGGCTCCCATTTCTCCATGGCCTGTCCTGCTTTTGTGGTTTTGACACATTTTTCAGCTTGGCCCTTTTGACCGATTCGAAGCGAGACTCCTTTGTAGTGCTGATTTGCCTTTCCATGTTGCTTGGTTGGCCTAAAAGGGCGTATGCGTTTTTTCCTGAATATATTCAGGAAAAAACGCATACGCCCTTTTTGGCCAAGGGCATCATTGTCAACGTTTTGCCGCTTTTCATGTGCTTTAAAGCCGATTCGAATCTACCTCCTGAAACCAGTTTCCTGCAATTCTGCCTAGCTTTCAAATGCTCTTCGTTGCCTTCCCTCAATATATTTGTGGACGAGAGTTATCATTTATAACTCTGCAGGTTTGTGAATTGCAGTACCCATGTGCTCCATTTTTCAACTGGCTTTTTTGGGACGTGGCCGCAGAAGCGCGGGATTGCCTCAGGCCCTATTCTGGTTCCTGGCGGCAGGCTGAGCCTGTGGTTAATTCTTCTTCCTGATGTGAAAATAGAGTGACCTGTGCCTGTCCCAACACCTAGATCTAGTCTCTCATTGGTTGCCCCTCTTCCCGTTCATCCTCAGGACAAAGTGCAACCTGTATGGAACAGGAGGTTAAAGGTGCTGTTTCTCCAACTAGGGAGATTACTAGTTAAGAAGCTGGAATGGCGAACCCGAGCACAAGGAGATGAGAAATGAGGTGCGTTTCAGAAACCTTTCCCGTTCAGACGGTGTACCATCTTCTAGGTTTCTCATGCATGTTTTCGATGTAGGAAGATTCCCTTGAACCTGGACATTTGGGACCCATGGGATGGGTACCACACAGTATTACTTTAAAGGGTCTGCGTTTGCTCACCCAACCTCACCAAACCTCTCATCCCCAAGAGTGTCCACCCTTATGTCTCATCCAGCTGTGGGTCTAGATATGGTCAATCCAGGTTGCATCACAGCCTCTGAACGAATTTTGTAAGAATTTCTCTCTCTTTCACTGTCTTTGTTTTACGGGTTTTTAAAAGTAATTTATTTTTATAATGGGGTTTAGCTGCTTTTCACGGCTGTGTTTATGCGGATTTACACTCACTTGACTCACTTCCAGAGAGATATCAATACATAGGTTTTAAGATTCTTACTAGTCACATATATTCTTGTGCGGTGAATAGGGGGTGTTGAGTCCAGTTCACTGAGCAAGGAGTAGGTCTTGTCTATTACATATTGGGTGTATGGAACGGTATCTGAGCTAATTTGAAACCCTTGTTTTATGCATCACACCACCTCACCTTTCCCGTTAAGCAGCCATAGTGTGTTTTCTAAACGTGTGAGTCTGTTCTGTTTTGTAATTCAGTTCAACTGTAGCGGTTTTTACATTCCCTCTATAAGTGATAGCTTATGATAAGTGTCTTTTTCTGTGTGACTTATTTCACTTAGAATCGTCGTACCTAAGTTCACTCATCTTGCTTCTACTTGCCTTATGACATTGATTTCATATCTGAGTGATATTCCATTGTACATAAGGACCACAACTTCTTTATCCATTTTTCTCTTTCCGGGGATATTTAAGGTGTCATGAAGTGGAGGTTCTTGTCAACAGAGCAGCCCTAAACTTTGGGGTGCCTGTGTCTTGCTGATTTTTATTTTTCCCAATTTATACGCCCATGAGTGGACGTTCCCTATGCTCCCTAAGCTGTGTTTTTTCGATGTTTCAGGACACACCGTACACTTCTCCAGAGTGGCTGCTGGCAATTTACATCCCGCCCATCAGCGTAGCAAGGCTCCAATTTCTCCATGGCCTGTCCTGCATTTGTGGTTTTGACACTTTTATCAGCATGGCCCTTTAGACCGATGGGAAGCGAGACTTCTTTGTAGCGCTGATTTGCCTTTCCAGGTTGCTTGGTTGGCCAAAAAGGGCGTATGCGTTTTTTCCTGAATATATTCAGGAAAAAACGCATACGCCCTTTTTGGCCAAGGGCATCATTGTCGACGTTTTGCCGCTTTTCATGTGCTTTAAAGGCGAATTGAATCTACCTCCTGAAATCTGTTTCCTGCAGTTCTGCCTTGCTTTCAAATCCTCTTCGTTGCCTTCCCTCAATATATTTGTGGACGAGAGTTATCATTTATAATTCTGCAGGTTTGTGAATTGCAGTGCCCCTCAGCTCCATTTTTCAACTCGCTATTTTGGGAGCTGGCCTCAAATCGCGGGATTGCCTCAGGCACTATTCTGATTCCGGGCGGCAGGCTGAGCCTGTGCTTAATTCTTCTTCCTGATGGGAAAATAGAGTGACCTGTGCCTGTCCCAACACCTAGATCTAGTCTCTCATTGGTTGCCCCTCTTCCCGTTCATCCTCAGGACACATTGCAACCTGTACAGAACAGGAGGTTAAAGGTGCTGATTCTCCAAGAAGGGAGATTGCTAGTAAAGTATCTGGAATGGCGAACCCGAGCACAAGGAGATGAGAAACGAGGTGCGTTTTAGAAACCTTTCCCGATCACACGGTGTACCATCTTCTGGGTTTCTCATGCATGTGTTCGATGCAGGAAGACGCCCTTGAAACTGGAGATTTGGGACCCATGGGATGGGTACCACACAGTATTACTTTAAAGGGTCTGCGTTTGCTCACCCAACCTCACCAAACCTCTCAGCCCCAAGAGTGTCCACCCTTATGTCTCATCCAGCTGTGGCTCTAGATATGGTCAATCCAGGTTGCGTCACAGCCACTGAATGAATTTTGTAAGAATTTCTCTCTCTTTCACTGTCTTTGTTTCATGGGTTTTTAAAACTAATTTATTTTTATAATGGGGTTTAGCTGCTTTTCACGGCTGTGTTTATGCGGCTTTACACCCAATTGACACACTTCCAGACAGATATCAATACATAGGTTTTACGATTATTACTAGTCACATATATTCTTGTGCGGTGAATAGGGGGTGTTGAGTCCAGTTCACTGAGCAAGGAGTAGGTCTTGTCTATTACATATTGGGTGTATGGAACGGTGTCTGAGCGAATTTGAAACCCTTGTTTTATGCATCACCCCACCTCACCTTTCCCGTTAAGCAGCCATAGTGTGTTTTCTAAACGTGTGACTATGTTCTTTTTTGTAATTCAGTTCAAGTGTAGCGGTTTTTACATTCCCTCTATAAGTGATAGCTTACGATAAGTCTCTTTTTCTGTGTGACTTATTTCCCTTAGAGTCGTCATACCTAAATCCACCCATCATGCTGCTACTAGCCTTATGACATTGATTTCATGTCTGAGTGATATTCCATTGTACATAAGGACCACAACTTCTTTATCCATTTTTCTCTTTCCTGGGATATTTAAGGTGTCATGAAGTGGAGGTTCTTGTCAACAGAGCAGCCCGAAACTTTGGGGTGCCTGTGTCTTGCTGATTTTTAGTTTTCCCAGTTTATACGCCCATGAGTGGAAGTGCCATATGCTCCCTAAACTGTGTTTTTTCGATGTTTCAGGGCACACCGTACACTTCTCCAGAGTGGCTGTTCGCAATTTATATCCCGCCCATCAGCGTAGCAAGGCTCCAATTTCTCCATGGCCTGTCCTGCATTTGTGGTTTTGACACTTTAATTAGCATGGCCCTTTTGATGGATGGGAAGCGAGACTTCTTTGTAGCGCTGATTTGCCTTTCCAGGTTGCTTGGTTGGCCAAAAAGGGCGTATGCGTTTTTTCCTGAATATATTCAGGAAAAAACGCATACGCCCTTTTTGCCCAAGGGCATCATTGTCCACGTTTGGCCGATTTTCATGTGCTTTAAAGGCGATTCGAATCTACCTCCTGAAATCTGTTTCCTGCAATTCTGCCTTGCTTTCAAATCCTCTTCGTTGCCTTCCCTCAATATATTTTTGGACGAGACTTATCATTTATAACTCTGCAGGTTTGTGAATTGCAGTGCCCCTGAGCTCCATTTTTCAACTCGCTTTTTTGGGAGCTGGCCGCAAAAGCGCGGGTATGCCTCAGGCCCTATGCTGGTTCTGGGTGGCAGGCTGAGCCTGTGGTTATTTCTTTTTCCTGATGGGAAAATAGAGTGACCTGTGCCTGTCCCAACACCTAGATCTAGTCTCTCATTGGTTGCCCCTCTTCCCGTTCATCCTCAGGACAAATTGCAACCTGTACGGAACAGGAGGTTAAAGGTGCTGATTCTCCAAGTAGGGTGATTGCTACTAAAATAGCTGGAATGGCGAACCCGAGCACAAGGAGATGAGAAATGAGGTGCGTTTTAGAAACCTTTCAAAATCACACGGTGTACCATCTTCTGGGTTCCTCATGCAAGTTTTCGATGTAGGAAGATGCCCTTGAACCTGGAGATTTGGGACCCATGGGATGGGTACCACGCAGTATTACCTTAAAGGGTCTGTGTTGGCTCACCCAACCTCACCAAACCTCTCAGCCCCAAGAGTGTCCACCCTATGTCTCATCCAGCTGTGGCTCTAGATATGGTCAATCCAGGTTGCGTCACACCCCTGAATGAATTTTGTAAGAATTTCTCTCTCTTTCACTGTCTTTGTTTCATGGGTTTTTAAAACTAATTTATTTTTATAATGGGGTTTAGCTGCTTTTCACAGCTGTGTTTTTGCGGCTTTACACACACTTGACTCACTTCCGGAGAGATATCAATACATAGGTTTTAAGATTCTCACTAGTCAGATATAGTCTTGTGCGGTGAATAGGGGGTGTTGAGTCCAGTTCACTGAGCAAGGAGTAGGTCTTGTCTATTACATATTGGGTGTATGGAACGGTATCTGAGCTAAATTGAAATCCTTGTTTTATGCATCACACCACCTCATCTTTCCCGTTAAGCAGCCATAGTGTGTTTTCTACACGTGTGACTCTGTTCTCTTTTGTAATTCAGTTCAAGTGTAGCAGTTTTTACATTCCCTCTATACGTGATAGCTTATGATAAGTGTCTTTTTCTGTGTGACTTATTTCACTTAGAGTCGTCGTACCTAAATCCACTCATCATGCTGCTACTAGCCTTATGACATTGATTTCATGGCTGAGTGATATTCCATTGTACATAAGGACCACAACTTCTTTATCCATTTTTCACTTTCCTGGGATATTTAAGGTGTCATGAAGTGGAGGTTCTTGTCAACAGAGCAGCCCTAAACGTTGGGGTGCCTGTGTCTTGCTGATTTTTAGTTTTCCCAATTTATACGCCCATGAGTGGAAGTGCCCTATGCTCCCTAAGCTGTGTTTTTTCGATGTTTAAGGCCACACCGTACACTTCTCCAGAGTGGCTGCTGGCAATTTACATCCCGCCCATCAGTGTAGCAAGGCTCCCATTTCTCCATGGCCTGTCCTGCTTTTGTGGTTTTGACACATTTTTCAGCTTGGCCCTTTTGACCGATTCGAAGCGAGACTCCTTTGTAGTGCTGATTTGCCTTTCCATGTTGCTTGGTTGGCCTAAAAGGGCGTATGCGTTTTTTCCTGAATATATTCAGGAAAAAACGCATACGCCCTTTTTGGCCAAGGGCATCATTGTCAACGTTTTGCCGCTTTTCATGTGCTTTAAAGCCGATTCGAATCTACCTCCTGAAACCAGTTTCCTGCAATTCTGCCTAGCTTTCAAATGCTCTTCGTTGCCTTCCCTCAATATATTTGTGGACGAGAGTTATCATTTATAACTCTGCAGGTTTGTGAATTGCAGTACCCATGTGCTCCATTTTTCAACTGGCTTTTTTGGGAGGTGGCCGCAGAAGCGCGGGATTGCCTCAGGCCCTATTCTGGTTCCTGGCGGCAGGCTGAGCCTGTGGTTAATTCTTCTTCCTGATGTGAAAATAGAGTGACCTGTGCCTGTCCCAACACCTAGATCTAGTCTCTCATTGGTTGCCCCTCTTCCCGTTCATCCTCAGGACAAAGTGCAACCTGTATGGAACAGGAGGTTAAAGGTGCTGTTTCTCCAAGTAGGGAGATTACTAGTTAAGAAGCTGGAATGGGGAACCCGAGCACAAGGAGATGAGAAATGAGGTGCGTTTCAGAAACCTTTCCCGTTCAGACGGTGTACCATCTTCTAGGATTCTCATGCATGTTTTCGATGTAGGAAGATTCCCTTGAACCTGGACATTTGGGACCTTGGGATGGGTACCACACAGTATTACTTTAAAGGGTCTGCGTTTGCTCACCCAACCTCACCAAACCTCTCATCCCCAAGAGTGTCCAGCCTTATGTCTCATCCAGCTGTGGGTCTCGATATGGTCAATCCAGGTTGCATCACAGCCTCTGAACGAATTTTGTAAGAATTTCTCTCTCTTTCACTGTCTTTGTTTTACGGGTTTTTAAAAGTAATTTATTTTTATAATGGGGTTTAGCTGCTTTTCACGGCTGTGTTTATGCGGATTTACACTCACTTGACTCACTTCCAGAGAGATATCAATACATAGGTTTTAAGATTCTTACTAGTCACATATATTCTTGTGCGGTGAATAGGGGGTGTTGAGTCCAGTTCACTGAGCAAGGAGTAGGTCTTGTCTATTACATATTGGGTGTATGGAACGGTATCTGAGCGAATTTAAAACCCTTGTTTTATGCATCACCCCACCTGGCCTTTCCTGTTAAGCAGCCATAGTGTGTTTTCTAAACGTGTGACTCTGTTCTGTTTTGTAATTCAGTTCAAGTGTAGCGGTTTTTACATTCCCTCTATAAGTGATAGCTTATGATAAGTGTCTTTTTCTGTGTGACTTATTTCACTTAGAATCGTCGTACCTATGTCCACTCATCTTGCTTCTACTTGCCTTATGACATTGATTTCATGTCTGAGTGATATTCCATTGTACATAAGGACCACAACTTCTTTATCCATTTTTCTCTTTCCTGGGATATTTAAGGTGTCATGAAGTGGAGGTCCTTGTCAACAGAGCAGCCCTAAACTTTGGGGTGCCTCTGTCTTGCTGATTTTTAGTTTTCCCAATTTATATGCCCATGAGTGGACGTGCCCTATGCTCCCTAAGCTGTGTTTTTTCGATGTTTCAGGACACACCGTACACTTCTCCAGAGTGGCTGCTGACAATTTACATCGCACCCATCAGCGTAGCAAGGCTGCCATTTCTCCATGGCCTGTTCTGCATTTCTGGTTTTGACACTTTTTGCAGCATGACCCTTTTGACCGATGGGAAGCGAGACTTCTTTGTAGCGCTGATTTGCCTTTCCAGGTTGCTTGTTTGGCCAAAGAGGGCGTATGCGTTTTTTCCTGAATATATTCAGGAAAAAACGCATACGCCCTTTTTGGCCAAGGGCATCATTGTCGACGTTTTGCCGCTTTTCATGTGCTGTAAAGCCGATTCGAATCTACCTCCTGAAACCTGTTTCCTGCAATTCTGCCTTGCTTTCAAATCCTCTTCGTTGCCTTCCCTCAATATATTTGTGGACGAGAGTTATCATTTATAACTCTGCAGGTTTGTGAATTGCAGTGCCCATGTGCTCCATTTTTCAACTGGCTTTTTTGGGAGCTGGCCGCAGAAGCGCGGGATTGCCTCAGGCCCTATTCTGGTTCCCGGCGGCAGGCTGAGCCTGTGGTTAATTCTTCTTCCTGACGGGAAAATAGAGTGACCTGTGCCTGTCCCAACACCTAGATCTAGTCTCTCATTGGTTGCCCCTCTTCCCGTTCTTCCTCAGGACAAATTGCAACCTGTACAGATCAGGAGGTTAAAGGTGCTTTTT
This sequence comes from Eschrichtius robustus, assembly GCF_028021215.1. Classification (NCBI taxonomy): domain Eukaryota; kingdom Metazoa; phylum Chordata; class Mammalia; order Artiodactyla; family Eschrichtiidae; genus Eschrichtius; species Eschrichtius robustus. The sequence continues at coordinate 735,349 of NW_027175234.1, forward strand.
CTCCAAGAAGGGAGATTGCTAGTAAAGTATCTGGAATGGCGAACCCGAGCACAAGGAGATGAGAAATGAGGTGCGTTTTAGAAACCTTTCCCGATCACACGGTGTACCATCTTCTGGGTTTCTCATGCATGTTTTCGATGCAGGAAGATGCCCTTGAAACTGGAGATTTGGGACCCATGGGATGGGTACCACACAGTATTATTTTAAAGGGTCTGCGTTTGCTCACCCAACCTCACCAAACCTGTCAGCCCCAAGAGTGTCCACCCTTAGGTCTCATCCAGCTGTGGGTCTAGATATGGTCAATCCAGGTTGCATCACAACCCCTGAACGAATTGTGTAAGAATTTCTCTTCTTTCACTGTCTTTGTTTTACGGGTTTTTACAAGTAATTTATTTTTATAATGGGGTTTAGCTGCTTTTCACGGCTGTGTTTATGCGGCTTTACACCCACTTGACTCACTTCCAGACAGATATCAATACATAGGTTTTAAGATTCTTACTAGTCAGATATATACTTGTGTGGTGAATAGGGGGTGTTGAGTCCAGTTCACTGAGCAAGGAGTAGGTCTTGTCTATTACATATTCGGTGTATGGAACGGTATCTGAGCTAATTTGAAACCCTTGTTTTATGCATCACACCACCTCACCTTTCCCGTTAAGCAGCCATAGTGTGTTTTCTAAACCTGTGACTCTTTTCTCTTTTGTAATTCAGTTCATGTGTAGCAGTTTTTACATTCCCTCTATAAGTGATAGCTTATGATAAGTGTCTATTTCGGTGTGACTTATTTCACTTAGAATCGTCGTACCTAACTCCACTCATCTTGCTTCTACTAGCCTTATGACATTGATTTCATGTCTGAGTGATATTCCATTGTACATAAGGACCTCAACTTCTTTATCCATTTTTCTCTTTCCTTGGATATTTAAGGTGTCATGAAGTGGAGGTTCTTGTCAACAGAGCAGCCCTAAACTTTGGGGTGCCTGTGTCTTGCTGATTTTTAGTTTTCCCAATTTATACGCCCATGAGTGGACGTGCCCTATGCTCCCTAAGCTGTGTTTTCTCGATGTTTCAGGACACACCGTACTCTTCTCCAGAGTGGCTGTTGGCAATTTACATCCCGCCCATCAGCATAGCAAGGCTCCCATTTCTCCATGGCCCGTCCTGCTTTTGTGGTTTTGACACATTTTTCAGCATGGCCCTTTTGACCGATTCGAAGCGAGACTCCTTTGTAGTGCTGATTTGCCTTTCCATGTTGCTTGGTTGGCCTAAAAGGGCGTATGCGTCTTTTCCTGAATATATTCAGGAAAAAACGCATACGCCCTTTTTGGCCAAGGGCATCATTGTCGATGTTTTGCCGCTTTTCATGTGCTTTAAAGCCGATTCGAATCTACCTCCTGAAACCAGTTTCCTGCAATTCTGCCTTGCTTTCAAATGCTCTTCGTTGCCTTCCCTCAATATATTTGTGGACGAGAGTTATCATTTATAACTCTGCAGGTTTGTGAATTGCAGTACCCATGTGCTCCATTTTTCAACTGGCTTTCTTGGGAGGTGGCCGCAGAAGCACGGGATTGCCTCAGGCCCTATTCTGGTTCCTGGCGGCAGGCTGAGCCTGTGGTTAATTCTTCTTCCTGATGTGAAAATAGAGTGACCTGTGCCTGTCCCAACACCTAGATCTAGTCTCTCATTGGTTGCCCCTCTTCCCGTTCATCCTCAGGACAAAGTGCAACCTGTATGGAACAGGAGGTTAAAGGTGCTGTTTCTCCAAGTAGGGAGATTACTAGTTAAGAAGCTGGAATGGCGAACCCGAGCACAAGGAGATGAGAAATGAGGTGCGTTTCAGAAACCTTTCCCGTTCAGACGGTGTACCATCTTCTAGGTTTCTCATGCATGTTTTCGATGTAGGAAGATTCCCTTGAACCTGGACATTTGGGACCCATGGGATGGGTACCACACAGTATTACTTTAAAGGGTCTGCGTTTGCTCACCCAACCTCACCAAACCTCTCATCCCCAAGAGTGTCCACCCTTATGTCTCATCCAGCTGTGGGTCTAGATATGGTCAATCCAGGTTGCATCACAGCCTCTGAACGAATTTTGTAAGAATTTCTCTCTCTTTCACTGTCTTTGTTTTACGGGTTTTTAAAAGTAATTTATTTTTATAATGGGGTTTAGCTGCTTTTCACGGCTGTGTTTATGCGGATTTACACTCACTTGACTCACTTCCAGAGAGATATCAATACATAGGTTTTAAGATTCTTACTAGTCACATATATTCTTGTGCGGTGAATAGGGGGTGTTGAGTCCAGTTCACTGAGCAAGGAGTAGGTCTTGTCTATTACATATTGGGTGTATGGAACGGTATCTGAGCGAATTTGAAACCCTTGTTTTATGCATCACCCCACCTCACCTTTCCCGTTAAGCAGCCATAGTGTGTTTTCTAAACGTGTGAGTCTGTTCTGTTTTGTAATTCAGTTCAACTGTAGCGGTTTTTACATTCCCTCTATAAGTGATAGCTTATGATAAGTGTCTTTTTCTGTGTGACTTATTTCACTTAGAATCGTCGTACCTAAGTTCACTCATCTTGCTTCTACTTGCCTTATGACATTGATTTCATATCTGAGTGATATTCCATTGTACATAAGGACCACAACTTCTTTATCCATTTTTCTCTTTCCGGGGATATTTAAGGTGTCATGAAGTGGAGGTTCTTGTCAACAGAGCAGCCCTAAACTTTGGGGTGCCTGTGTCTTGCTGATTTTTATTTTTCCCAATTTATACGCCCATGAGTGGACGTTCCCTATGCTCCCTAAGCTGTGTTTTTTCGATGTTTCAGGACACACCGTACACTTCTCCAGAGTGGCTGCTGGCAATTTACATCCCGCCCATCAGCGTAGCAAGGCTCCAATTTCTCCATGGCCTGTCCTGCATTTGTGGTTTTGACACTTTTATCAGCATGGCCCTTTAGACCTATGGGAAGCGAGACTTCTTTGTAGCGCTGATTTGCCTTTCCAGGTTGCTTGGTTGGCCAAAAAGGGCGTATGCGTTTTTTCCTGAATATATTCAGGAAAAAACGCATACGCCCTTTTTGGCCAAGGGCATCATTGTCGACGTTTTGCCGCTTTTCATGTGCTTTAAAGGCGAATTGAATCTACCTCCTGAAATCTGTTTCCTGCAGTTCTGCCTTGCTTTCAAATCCTCTTCGTTGCCTTCCCTCAATATATTTGTGGACGAGAGTTATCATTTATAATTCTGCAGGTTTGTGAATTGCAGTGCCCCTCAACTCCATTTTTCAACTCGCTATTTTGGGAGCTGGCCTCAAATCGCGGGATTGCCTCAGGCACTATTCTGATTCCGGGCGGCAGGCTGAGCCTGTGCTTAATTCTTCTTCCTGATGGGAAAATAGAGTGACCTGTGCCTGTCCCAACACCTAGATCTAGTCTCTCATTGGTTGCCCCTCTTCCCGTTCATCCTCAGGACAAATTGCAACCTGTACAGAACAGGAGGTTAAAGGTGCTGATTCTCCAAGAAGGGAGATTGCTAGTAAAGTATCTGGAATGGCGAACCCGAGCACAAGGAGATGAGAAACGAGGTGCGTTTTAGAAACCTTTCCCGATCACACGGTGTACCATCTTCTGGGTTTCTCATGCATGTTTTCGATGCAGGAAGACGCCCTTGAAACTGGAGATTTGGGACCCATGGGATGGGTACCACACAGTATTACTTTAAAGGGTCTGCGTTTGCTCACCCAACCTCACCAAACCTCTCAGCCCCAAGAGTGTCCACCCTTATGTCTCATCCAGCTGTTGCTCTAGATATGGTCAATCCAGGTTGCGTCACAGCCACTGAATGAATTTTGTAAGAATTTCTCTCTCTTTCACTGTCTTTGTTTCATGGGTTTTTAAAACTAATTTATTTTTATAATGGGGTTTAGCTGCTTTTCACGGCTCTGTTTATGCGGCTTTACACCCAATTGACACACTTCCAGACAGATATCAATACATAGGTTTTAAGATTCTTACTAGTCAGATATATACTTGTGCGGTGAATAGGGTGTGTTGAGTCCAGTTCACTGAGCAAGGAGTAGGTCTTGTCTATTACATATTGGGTGTATGGAACGGTATCTGAGCTAATTTGAAACCCTTGTTTTATGCATCACCCCACCTCACCTTTCCCGTTAAGCAGCCATAGTGTGTTTTCTAAACGTGTGACTCTGTTCTGTTTTGTAATTCAGTTCAAGTGTAGCAGTTTTTACATTCCCTCTATAAGTGATAGCTTACGATAAGTCTCTTTTTCTGTGTGACTTATTTCCCTTAGAGTCGTCATACCTAAATCCACCCATCATGCTGCTACTAGCCTTATGACATTGATTTCATGTCTGAGTGATATTCCATTGTACATAAGGACCACAACTTCTTTATCCATTTTTCTCTTTCCTGGGATATTTAAGGTGTCATGAAGTGGAGGTTCTTGTCAACAGAGCAGCCCGAAACTTTGGGGTGCCTGTGTCTTGCTGATTTTTAGTTTTCCCAATTTATACGCCCATGAGTGGAAGTGCCATATGCTCCCTAAACTGTGTTTTTTCGATGTTTCAGGGCACACCGTACACTTCTCCAGAGTGGCTGTTCGCAATTTATATCCCGCCCATCAGCGTAGCAAGGCTCCAATTTCTCCATGGCCTGTCCTGCATTTGTGGTTTTGACACTTTAATCAGCATGGCCCTTTTGATGGATGGGAAGCGAGACTTTTTTGTAGCGCTGATTTGCCTTTCCAGGTTGCTTGGTTGGCCAAAAAGGGCGTATGCGTTTTTTCCTGAATATATTCAGGAAAAAACGCATACGCCCTTTTTGCCCAAGGGCATCATTGTCCACTTTTGGCCGATTTTCATGTGCTTTAAAGGCGATTCGAATCTACCTCCTGAAATCTGTTTCCTGCAATTCTGCCTTGCTTTCAAATCCTCTTCGTTGCCTTCCCTCAATATATTTTTGGACGATACTTATCATTTATAACTCTGCAGGTTTGTGAATTGCAGTGCCCCTGAGCTCCATTTTTCAACTCGCTTTTTTGGGAGCTGGCCGCAAAAGCGCGGGTATGCCTCAGGCCCTATGCTGGTTCTGGGTGGCAGGCTGAGCCTGTGGTTATTTCTTTTTCCTGATGGGAAAATAGAGTGACCTGTGCCTGTCCCAACACCTAGATCTAGTCTCTCATTGGTTGCCCCTCTTCCCGTTCATCCTCAGGACAAATTGCAACCTGTAGGGAACAGGAGGTTAAAGGTGCTGATTCTCCAAGTAGGGTGATTGCTAGTAAAATAGCTGGAATGGCGAACCCGAGCACAAGGAGATGAGAAATGAGGTGCGTTTTAGAAACCTTTCAAAATCACACGGTGTACCATCTTCTGGGTTCCTCATGCAAGTTTTCGATGAAGGAAGATGCCCTTGAACCTGGAGATTTGGGACCCATGGGATGGGTACCACGCAGTATTACCTTAAAGGGTCTGTGTTGGCTCACCCAACCTCACCAAACCTCTCAGCCCCAAGAGTGTCCACCCTATGTCTCATCCAGCTGTGGCTCTAGATATGGTCAATCCAGGTTGCGTCACAGCCCCTGAATGAATTTTGTAAGAATTTCTCTCTCTTTCACTGTCTTTGTTTCATGGGTTTTTAAAACTAATTTATTTTTATAATGGGGTTTAGCTGCTTTTCACGGCTGTGTTTATGCGGCTTTACACACACTTGACTCACTTCCAGAGAGATATCAATACATAGGTTTTAAGATTCTCACTAGTCAGATATATTCTTGTACGGTGAATAGGGGGTGTTGAGTCCAGTTCACTGAGCAAGGAGTAGGTCTTGTCTATTACATATTGGGTGTATGGAACGGTATCTGAGCTAATTTGAAATCCTTGTTTTATGCATCACACCACCTCATCTTTCCCGTTAAGCAGCCATAGTGTGTTTTCTAAACGTGTGACTCTGTTCTCTTTTGTAATTCAGTTCAAGTGTAGCAGTTTTTACATTCCCTCTATACGTGATAGCTTATGATAAGTGTCTTTTTCTGTGTGACTTATTTCACTTAGAGTCGTCGTACCTAAATCCACTCATCATGCTGCTACTAGCCTTATGACATTGATTTCATGGCTGAGTGATATTCCATTGTACATAAGGACCACAACTTCTTTATCCATTTTTCACTTTCCTGGGATATTTAAGGTGTCATGAAGTGGAGGTTCTTGTCAACAGAGCAGCCCTAAACTTTGGGGTGCCTGTGTCTTGCTGATTTTTAGTTTTCCCAATTTGTACGCCCATGAGTGGAAGTGCCCTATGCTCCCTAAGCTCTGTTTTTTCGATGCTTAAGGCCACACCGTACACTTCTCCAGAGTGGCTGCTGGCAATTTACATCCCGCCCATCAGTGTAGCAAGGCTCCCATTTCTCCATGGCCTGTCCTGCTTTTGTGGTTTTGACACATTTTTCAGCATGGGCCTTTTGACCGATTCGAAGCGAGACTCCTTTGTAGTGCTGATTTGCTTTTCCATGTTGCTTGGTTGGCCAAAAAGGGCGTATGCGTTTTTTCCTGAATATATTCAGGAAAAAACGCATACGCCCTTTTTGGCCGAGGGCATCATTGTCCACGTTTTGCCGCTTTTCATGTGCTTTAAAAGCGATTCGAATCTACCTCCTGAAACCTGTTTCCTGCAATTCTGCCTTGCTTTCAAATCCTCTTCGTTGCCTTCGTGGACGAGAGTTATCATTTATAACTCTGCAGGGTTGTGAATTGCAGTGCCCATGTGCTCCATTTTTCAACTGGCTTTTTTGGGAGCTGGCCGCAGAAGCGCGGGATTGCCTCAGGCCCTATTCTGGTTCCGGGTGGCAGGCTGAGCCTGTGGTTCTTTCTTCTTCCTGATGAGAAAATAGAGTGACCTGTGCCTGTCCCAACACCTAGATCTAGTCTCTCATTGGCTGCCCCTCTTCCCGTTCATCCTCAGGACAAATTGCAACCTGTACGGAACAGGAGGTTAAAGGTGCTGATTCTCCAAGTAGGGAGATTGCTAGTGAAGTAGCTGGAATGGCGAACCCGAGCACAAGGAGATGAGAAATGAGGTGCGTTTTAGAAACCTTTCAAAATCACACGGTGTACCATCTTCTGGGTTCCTCATGCAAGTTTTCGATGTAGGAAGATGCCCTTGAACCTGGAGATTTGGGACCCATGGGATGGGTCCCACGCAGTATTACCTTAAAGGTTCTGTGTTGGCTCACCCAACCTCACCAAACCTCTCAGCCCCAAGAATGTCCACCCTTATGTCTCATCCAGCTGTGGGTCTAGATATGGTCAATCCAGGTTGCGTCACAGCCCCTGAATGAATTTTGTAAGAATTTCTTTCTCTTTCACTGTCTTTGTTTCATGGGTTTTTAAAACTAATTTATTTTTATAATGGGGTTTAGCTGCTTTTCACGGCTGTGTTTATGCGGCTTTACACACACTTGACACACTTCCAGAGAGATATCAATACATAGGTTTTAAGATTCTTACTAGTCACATATATTCTTGTGCGGTGAATAGGGGGTGTTGAGTCCAGTTCACTGAGCAAGGAGTAGGTCTTGTCTATTACATATTGGGTGTATGGAACGGTATCTGAGCTAATTTGAAACCCTTGTTTTATGCATCACACCACCTCACCTTTCCCGTTAAGCAGCCATAATGTGTTTTCTAAACGTGTGACTCTGTTCTCTTTTGTAATTCAGTTCAAGTGTAGCAGTTTTTACATTCCCTCTATACGTGATAGATTATGATAAGTGTCTTTTTCTGTGTGACTTATTTCACTTAGAGTCGTCGTACCTAAATCCACTCATCATGCTGCTACTAGCCTTATGACATTGATTTCATGGCTGAGTGATATTCCATTGTACATAAGGACCGCAACTTCTTTATCCATTTTTCTCTTTCCTGGGATATTTAAGGTGTCATGAAGTGGAGGTTCTTGTCAACAGAGCAGCCCTAAACTTTGGGGTGCCTGTGTCTTGCTGATTTTTAGTTTTCCCAATTTATACGCCCATGAGTGGAAGTGCCCTATGCTCCCTAAGCTGTGTTTTTTCGATGTTTAAGGCCACACCGTACACTTCTCCAGAGTGGCTGCTGGCAATTTACATCCCGCCCATCAGTGTAGCAAGGCTCCCATTTCTCCATGGCCTGTCCTGCTTTTGTGGTTTTGACACTTTTTTCAGCATGGCCCTTTTGACCGATTCGAAGGGAGACTCCTTTGTAGTGCTGATTTGCCTTTCCATGTTGCTTGGTTGGCCAAAAAGGGCGTATGCGTTTTTTCCTGAATATATTCAGGAAAAAACGCATACGCCCTTTTTGGCCAAGGGCATCATTGTCCACGTTTTGCCGCTTTTCATGTGCTTTAAAGGCGATTCGAATCTACCTCCTGAAACCTGTTTCCTGCAATTCTGCCTTGCTTTCAAATCCTCTTCGTTGCCTTCCCTCAATATATTTGTGGACGAGAGTTATCATTTATACCTCTGCAGGGTTGTGAATTGCAGTGCCCATGTGCTCCGTTTTTCAACTGGCTTTTTTGGGAGCTGGCCGCAGAAGCGCGGGATTGCCTCAGGCCCTATTCTGGTTCCGGGTGGCAGGCTGAGCCTGTGGTTATTTCTTCTTCCTGATGAGAAAATAGAGTGACCTGTGCCTGTCCCAACACCTAGATCTAGTCTCTCATTGGCTGCCCCTCTTCCCGTTCATCCTCAGGACAAATTGCAACCTGTACGGAACAGGAGGTTAAAGGTGCTGATTCTCCAAGTAGGGTGATTGCTAGTAAAATAGCTGGAATGGCGAACCCGAGCACAAGGAGATGAGAAATGAGGTGCGTTTTAGAAACCTTTCAAAATCACACGGTGTACCATCTTCTGGGTTCCTCATGCAAGTTTTCGATGAAGGAAGATGCCCTTGAACCTGGAGATTTGGGACCCATGGGATGGGTACCACGCAGTATTACCTTAAAGGGTCTGTGTTGGCTCACCCAACCTCACCAAACCTCTCAGCCCCAAGAGTGTCCACCCTATGTCTCATCCAGCTGTGGCTCTAGATATGGTCAATCCAGGTTGCGTCACAGCCCCTGAATGAATTTTGTAAGAATTTCTCTCTCTTTCACTGTCTTTGTTTCATGGGTTTTTAAAACTAATTTATTTTTATAATGGGGTTTAGCTGCTTTTCACGGCTGTGTTTATGCGGCTTTACACACACTTGACTCACTTCCAGAGAGATATCAATACATAGGTTTTAAGATTCTCACTAGTCAGATATATTCTTGTACGGTGAATAGGGGGTGTTGAGTCCAGTTCACTGAGCAAGGAGTAGGTCTTGTCTATTACATATTGGGTGTATGGAACGGTATCTGAGCTAATTTGAAATCCTTGTTTTATGCATCACACCACCTCATCTTTCCCGTTAAGCAGCCATAGTGTGTTTTCTAAACGTGTGACTCTGTTCTCTTTTGTAATTCAGTTCAAGTGTAGCAGTTTTTACATTCCCTCTATACGTGATAGCTTATGATAAGTGTCTTTTTCTGTGTGACTTATTTCACTTAGAGTCGTCGTACCTAAATCCACTCATCATGCTGCTACTAGCCTTATGACATTGATTTCATGGCTGAGTGATATTCCATTGTACATAAGGACCACAACTTCTTTATCCATTTTTCACTTTCCTGGGATATTTAAGGTGTCATGAAGTGGAGGTTCTTGTCAACAGAGCAGCCCTAAACTTTGGGGTGCCTGTGTCTTGCTGATTTTTAGTTTTCCCAATTTGTACGCCCATGAGTGGAAGTGCCCTATGCTCCCTAAGCTCTGTTTTTTCGATGTTTAAGGCCACACCGTACACTTCTCCAGAGTGGCTGCTGGCAATTTACATCCCGCCCATCAGTGTAGCAAGGCTCCCATTTCTCCATGGCCTGTCCTGCTTTTGTGGTTTTGACACTTTTTTCAGCATGGGCCTTTTGACCGATTCGAAGCGAGACTCCTTTGTAGTGCTGATTTGCATTTCCATGTTGCTTGGTTGGCCAAAAAGGGCGTATGCGTTTTTTCCTGAATATATTCAGGAAAAAACGCATACGCCCTTTTTGGCCGAGGGCATCATTGTCCACGTTTTGCCGCTTTTCATGTGCTTTAAAAGCGATTCGAATCTACCTCCTGAAACCTGTTTCCTGCAATTCTGCCTTGCTTTCAAATCCTCTTCGTTGCCTTCGTGGACGAGAGTTATCATTTATAACTCTGCAGGGTTGTGAATTGCAGTGCCCATGTGCTCCATTTTTCAACTGGCTTTTTTGGGAGCTGGCCGCAGAAGCGCGGGATTGCCTCAGGCCCTATTCTGGTTCCGGGTGGCAGGCTGAGCCTGTGGTTATTTCTTCTTCCTGATGAGAAAATAGAGTGACCTGTGCCTGTCCCAACACCTAGATCTAGTCTCTCATTGGCTGCCCCTCTTCCCGTTCATCCTCAGGACAAATTGCAACCTGTACGGAACAGGAGGTTAAAGGTGCTGATTCTCCAAGTAGGGAGATTGCTAGTGAAGTAGCTGGAATGGCGAACCCGAGCACAAGGAGATGAGAAATGAGGTGCGTTTTAGAAACCTTTCAAAATCACACGGTGTACCATCTTCTGGGTTCCTCATGCAAGTTTTCGATGTAGGAAGATGCCCTTGAACCTGGAGATTTGGGACCCATGGGATGGGTCCCACGCAGTATTACCTTAAAGGTTCTGTGTTGGCTCACCCAACCTCACCAAACCTCTCAGCCCCAAGAATGTCCACCCTTATGTCTCATCCAGCTGTGGGTCTAGATATGGTCAATCCAGGTTGCGTCACAGCCCCTGAATGAATTTTGTAAGAATTTCTGTCTCTTTCACTGTCTTTGTTTCATGGGTTTTTAAAACTAATTTATTTTTATAATGGGGTTTAGCTGCTTTTCACGGCTGTGTTTATGCGGCTTTACACACACTTGACACACTTCCAGAGAGATATCAATACATAGGTTTTAAGATTCTTACTAGTCACATATATTCTTGTGCGGTGAATAGGGGGTGTTGAGTCCAGTTCACTGAGCAAGGAGTAGGTCTTGTCTATTACATATTGGGTGTATGGAACGGTATCTGAGCTAATTTGAAACCCTTGTTTTATGCATCACACCACCTCACCTTTCCCGTTAAGCAGCCATAGTGTGTTTTCTAAACGTGTGACTCTGTTCTCTTTTGTAATTCAGTTCAAGTGTAGCAGTTTTTACATTCCCTCTATACGTGATAGATTATGATAAGTGTCTTTTTCTGTGTGGCTTATTTCACTTAGAGTCGTCGTACCTAAATCCACTCATCATGCTGCTACTAGCCTTATGACATTGATTTCATGGCTGAGTGATATTCCATTGTACATAAGGACCGCAACTTCTTTATCCATTTTTCTCTTTCCTGGGATATTTAAGGTGTCATGAAGTGGAGGTTCTTGTCAACAGAGCAGCCCTAAACTTTGGGGTGCCTGTGTCTTGCTGATTTTTAGTTTTCCCAATTTATACGCCCATGAGTGGAAGTGCCCTATGCTCCCTAAGCTGTGTTTTTTCGTTGTTTAAGGCCACACCGTACACTTCTCCAGAGTGTCTGCTGGCAATTTACATCCCGCCCATCAGTGTAGCAAGGCTCCCATTTCTCCATGGCCTGTCCTGCTTTTGTGGTTTTGACACTTTTTTCAGCATGGCCCTTTTGACCGATTCGAAGGGAGACTCCTTTGTAGTGCGGATTTGCCTTTCCATGTTGCTTGGTTGGCCAAAAAGGGCGTATGCGTTTTTTCCTGAATATATTCAGGAAAAAACGCATACGCCCTTTTTGGCCAAGGGCATCATTGTCCACGTTTTGCCGCTTTTCATGTGCTTTAAAGGCGATTCGAATCTACCTCCTGAAACCTGTTTCCTGCAATTGTGCCTTGCTTTCAAATCCTCTTCGTTGCCTTCCCTCAATATATTTGTGGACGAGAGTTATCATTTATAACTCTGCAGGGTTGTGAATTGCAGTGCCCATGTGCTCCGTTTTTCAACTGGCTTTTTTGGGAGCTGGCCGCAGAAGTGCGGGATTGCCTCAGGCCCTATTCTGGTTCCGGGTGGCAGGCTGAGCCTGTGGTAATTTCTTCTTCCTGATGAGAAAATAGAGTGACCTGTGCCTGTCCCAACACCTAGATCTAGTCTCTCATTGGCTGCCCCTCTTCCCGTTCATCCTCAGGACAAATTGCAACCTGTACGGAACAGGAGGTTAAAGGTGCTGATTCTCCAAGTAGGGTGATTGCTAGTAAAATAGCTGGAATGGCGAACCCGAGCACAAGGAGATGAGAAATGAGGTGCGTTTTAGAAACCTTTCAAAATCACACGGTGTACCATCTTCTGGGTTCCTCATGCAAGTTTTCGATGAAGGAAGATGCCCTTGAACCTGGAGATTTGGGACCCATGGGATGGGTACCATGCAGTATTACCTTAAAGGGTCTGTGTTGGCTCACCCAACCTCACCAAACCTCTCAGCCCCAAGAGTGTCCACCCTATGTCTCATCCAGCTGTGGCTCTAGATATGGTCAATCCAGGTTGCGTCACAGCCACTGAATGAATTTTGTAAGAATTTCTCTCATTTTCACTGTCTTTGTTTCATGGGTTTTTAAAACTAATTTATTTTTATAATGGGGTTTAGCTGCTTTTCACGGCTGTGTTTATGCGGCTTTACACACACTTGACTCACTTCCAGAGAGATATCAATACATAGGTTTTAAGATTCTCACTAGTCAGATATATTCTTGTACGGTGAATAGGGGGTGTTGAGTCCAGTTCACTGAGCAAGGAGTAGGTCTTGTCTATTACATATTGGGTGTATGGAACGGTATCTGAGCTAATTTGAAATCCTTGTTTTATGCATTACACCACCTCATCTTTCCCGTTAAGCAGCCATAGTGTGTTTTCTAAACGTGTGACTCTGTTCTCTTTTGTAATTCAGTTCAAGTGTAGCAGTTTTTACATTCCCTCTATACGTGATAGCTTATGATAAGTGTCTTTTTCTGTGTGACTTATTTCACTTAGAGTCGTCGTACCTAAATCCACTCATCATGCTGCTACTAGCCTTATGACATTGATTTCATGGCTGAGTGATATTCCATTGTACATAAGGACCACAACTTCTTTATCCATTTTTCACTTTCCTGGGATATTTAAGGTGTCATGAAGTGGAGGTTCTTGTCAACAGAGCAGCCCTAAACTTTGGGGTGCCTGTGTCTTGCTGATTTTTAGTTTTCCCAATTTGTACGCCCATGAGTGGAAGTGCCCTATGCTCCCTAAGCTCTGTTTTTTCGATGTTTAAGGCCACACCGTACACTTCTCCAGAGTGGCTGCTGGCAATTTACATCCCGCCCATCAGTGTAGCAAGGCTCCCATTTCTCCATGGCCTGTCCTGCTTTTGTGGTTTTGACACTTTTTTCAGCATGGGCCTTTTGACCGATTCGAAGCGAGACTCCTTTGTAGTGCTGATTTGCTTTTCCATGTTGCTTGGTTGGCCAAAAAGGGCGTATGCGTTTTTTCCTGAATATATTCAGGAAAAAACGCATACGCCCTTTTTGGCCGAGGGCATCATTGTCCACGTTTTGCCGCTTTTCATGTGCTTTAAAAGCGATTCGAATCTACCTCCTGAAACCTGTTTCCTGCAATTCTGCCTTGCTTTCAAATCCTCTTCGTTGCCTTCGTGGACGAGAGTTATCATTTATAACTCTGCAGGGTTGTGAATTGCAGTGCCCATGTGCTCAATTTTTCAACTGGCTTTTTTGGGAGCTGGCCGCAGAAGCGCGGGATTGCCTCAGGCCCTATTCTGGTTCCGGGTGGCAGGCTGAGCCTGTGGTTATTTCTTCTTCCTGATGAGAAAATAGAGTGACCTGTGCCTGTCCCAACACCTAGATCTAGTCTCTCATTGGCTGCCCCTCTTCCCGTTCATCCTCAGGACAAATTGCAACCTGTACGGAACAGGAGGTTAAAGGTGCTGATTCTCCAAGTAGGGAGATTGCTAGTGAAGTAGCTGGAATGGCGAACCCGAGCACAAGGAGATGAGAAATGAGGTGCGTTTTAGAAACCTTTCAAAATCACACGGTGTACCATCTTCTGGGTTCCTCATGCAAGTTTTCGATGTAGGAAGATGCCCTTGAACCTGGAGATTTGGGACCCATGGGATGGGTCCCACGCAGTATTACCTTAAAGGTTCTGTGTTGGCTCACTCAACCTCACCAAACCTCTCAGCCCCAAGAATATCCACCCTTATGTCTCATCCAGCTGTGGGTCTAGATATGGTCAATCCAGGTTGCGTCACAGCCCCTGAATGAATTTTGTAAGAATTTCTGTCTCTTTCACTGTCTTTGTTTCATGGGTTTTTAAAACTAATTTATTTTTATAATGGGGTTTAGCTGCTTTTCACGGCTGTGTTTATGCGGCTTTACACACACTTGACACACTTCCAGAGAGATATCAATACATAGGTTTTAAGATTCTTACTAGTCACATATATTCTTGTGCGGTGAATAGGGGGTGTTGAGTCCAGTTCACTGAGCAAGGAGTAGGTCTTGTCTATTACATATTGGGTGTATGGAACGGTATCTGAGCTAATTTGAAACCCTTGTTTTATGCATCACACCACCTCACCTTTCCCGTTAAGCAGCCATAGTGTGTTTTCTAAACGTGTGACTCTGTTCTCTTTTGTAATTCAGTTCAAGTGTAGCAGTTTTTACATTCCCTCTATACGTGATAGATTATGATAAGTGTCTTTTTCTGTGTGACTTATTTCACTTAGAATCGTCGTACCTAAATCCACTCATCATGCTGCTACTAGCCTTATGACATTGATTTCATGGCTGAGTGATATTCCATTGTACATAAGGACCGCAACTTCTTTATCCATTTTTCTCTTTCCTGGGATATTTAAGGTGTCATGAAGTGGAGGTTCTTGTCAACAGAGCAGCCCTAAACTTTGGGGTGCCTGTGTCTTGCTGATTTTTAGTTTTCCCAATTTATACGCCCATGAGTGGAAGTGCCCTATGCTCCCTAAGCTGTGTTTTTTCGATGTTTAAGGCCACACCGTACACTTCTCCAGAGTGGCTGCTGGCAATTTACATCCCGCCCATCAGTGTAGCAAGGCTCCCATTTCTCCATGGCCTGTCCTGCTTTTGTGGTTTTGACACTTTTTTCAGCATGGCCCTTTTGACCGATTCGAAGGGAGACTCCTTTGTAGTGCTGATTTGCCTTTCCATGTTGCTTGGTTGGCCAAAAAGGGCGTATGCGTTTTTTCCTGAATATATTCAGGGAAAAACGCATACGCCCTTTTTGGCCAAGGGCATCATTGTCCACGTTTTGCCGCTTTTCATGTGCTTTAAAGGCGATTCGAATCTACCTCCTGAAACCTGTTTCCTGCAATTCTGCCTTGCTTTCAAATCCTCTTCGTTGCCTTCCCTCAATATATTTGTGGACGAGAGTTATCATTTATAACTCTGCAGGGTTGTGAATTGCAGTGCCCATGTGCTCCGTTTTTCAACTGGCTTTTTTGGGAGCTGGCCGCAGAAGCGCGGGATTGCCTCAGGCCCTATTCTGGTTCCGGGTGGCAGGCTGAGCCTGTGGTTATTTCTTCTTCCTGATGAGAAAATAGAGTGACCTGTGCCTGTCCCAACACCTAGATCTAGTCTCTCATTGGCTGCCCCTCTTCCCGTTCATCCTCAGGACAAATTGCAACCTGTACGGAACAGGAGGTTAAAGGTGCTGATTCTCCAAGTAGGGAGATTGCTAGTGAAGTAGCTGGAATGGCGAACCCGAGCACAAGGAAATGAGAAATGAGGTGCGTTTTAGAAACCTTTCAAAATCACACGGTGTACCATCTTCTGGGTTCCTCATGCAAGTTTTCGATGTAGGAAGATGCCCTTGAACCTGGAGATTTGGGACCCATGGGATGGGTACCACGCAGTATTGCCTTAAAGGGTCTGTGTTGGCTCACCCAACCTCACCAAACCTCTCAGCCCCAAGAATGTCCACCCTTATGTCTCATCCAGCTGTGGGTCTAGATATGGTCAATCCAGGTTGCGTCACAGCCCCTGAATGAATTTTGTAAGAATTTCTGTCTCTTTCACTGTCTTTGTTTCATGGGTTTTTAAAACTAATTTATTTTTATAATGGGGTTTAGCTGCTTTTCACGGCTGTGTTTATGCGGCTTTACACACACTTGACACACTTCCAGAGAGATATCAATACATAGGTTTTAAGATTCTTACTAGTCACATATATTCTTGTGCGGTGAATAGGGGGTGTTGAGTCCAGTTCACTGAGCAAGGAGTAGGTCTTGTCTATTACATATTGGGTGTATGGAACGGTATCTGAGCTAATTTGAAACCCTTGTTTTATGCATCACACCACCTCACCTTTCCCGTTAAGCAGCCATAGTGTGTTTTCTAAACGTGTGACTCTGTTCTCTTTTGTAATTCAGTTCAAGTGTAGCAGTTTTTACATTCCCTCTATACGTGATAGATTATGATAAGTGTCTTTTTCTATGTGACTTATTTCACTTAGAGTCGTCGTACCTAAATCCACTCATCATGCTGCTACTAGCCTTATGACATTGATTTCATGGCTGAGTGATATTCCATTGTACATAATGATCACAAATTCTTTATCCATTTTTCTCTTTCCTGGGATATTTAAGGTGTCATGAAGTGGAGGTTCTTGTCAACAGAGCAGCCCTAAACTTTGGGGTGCCTGTGTCTTGCTGATTTTTAGTTTTCCCAATTTATACGCCCATGAGTGGAAGTGCCCTATGCTCCCTAAGCTGTGTTTTTTCGATGTTTAAGGCCACACCGTACACTTCTCCAGAGTGGCTGCTGGCAATTTACATCCCGCCCATCAGTGTAGCAAGGCTCCCATTTCTCCATGGCCTGTCCTGCTTTTGTGGTTTTGACACATTTTTCATCATGGCCCTTTTGACCGATTCGAAGCGAGACTCCTTTGTAGTGCTGATTTGCCTTTCCATGTTGCTTGGTTGGCCTAAAAGGGCGTATGCGTTTTTTCCTGAATATATTCAGGAAAAAACGCATACGCCCTTTTTGGCCAAGGGCATCATTGTCCACGTTTTGCCGCTTTTCATGTGCTTTAAAGGCGATTCGAATCTACCTCCTGAAACCTGTTTCCTGCAATTCTGCCTTGCTTTCAAATCCTCTTCGTTGCCTTCTCTCAATATATTTGTGGACGAGAGTTATCATTTATAACTCTGCAGGGTTGTGAATTGCAGTGCCCATGTGCTCCGTTTTTCAACTGGCTTTTTTGGGAGCTGGCCGCAGAAGCGCGGGATTGCCTCAGGCCCTATTCTGGTTCCGGGTGGCAGGCTGAGCCTGTGGTTATTTCTTCTTCCTGATGAGAAAATAGAGTGACCTGTGCCTGTCCCAACACCTAGATCTAGTCTCTCATTGGCTGCCCCTCTTCCCGTTCATCCTCAGGACAAATTGCAACCTGTACGGAACAGGAGGTTAAAGGTGCTGATTCTCCAAGTAGGGAGATTGCTAGTGAAGTAGCTGGAATGGCGAACCCGAGCACAAGGAGATGAGAAATGAGGTGCGTTTTAGAAACCTTTCATAATCACACGGTGTACCATCTTCTGGGTTCCTCATGCAAGTTTTCGATGTAGGAAGATGCCCTTGAACCTGGAGATTTGGGACCCATGGGATGGGTACCACGCAGTATTACCTTAAAGGGTCTGTGTTGGCTCACCCAACCTCACCAAAACTCTCAGCCCCAAGAATGTCCACCCTTATGTCTCATCCAGCTGTGGGTCTAGATATGGTCAATCCAGGTTGCGTCAGAGCCCCTGAATGAATTTTGTAAGAATTTCTGTCTCTTTCACTGTCTTTGTTTCATGGGTTTTTAAAACTAATTTATTTTTATAATGGGGTTTAGCTGCTTTTCACGGCTGTGTTTACGCGGCTTTACACACACTTGACACACTTCCACAGAGATATCAATACATAGGTTTTAAGATTCTTACTAGTGAAATATATTCTTGTGCGGTGAATAGGGGGTGTTGAGTCCAGTTCACTGAGCAAGGAGTAGGTCTTGTCTATTACATATTGGGTGTATGGAACGGTATCTGAGCTAATTTGAAACCCTTGTTTTATGCATCACACCACCTCACTTTTCCCGTTAAGCAGCCATAGTGTGTTTTCTAAACGTGTGACTCTGTTCTCTTTTGTAATTCAGTTCAAGTGTAGCAGTTTTTACATTCCCTCTATACGTGATAGATTATGATAAGTGTCTTTTTCTGTGTGACTTATTTCACTTAGAGTCGTCGTACCTAAATCCACTCATCATGCTGCTACTAACCTTATGACATTGATTTCATGGCTGAGTGATATTCCATTGTACATAAGGACCACAACTTCTTTATCCATTTTTCTCTTTCCTGGGATATTTAAGGTGTCATGAAGTGGAGGTTTTTGTCAACAGAGCAGCCCTAAACTTTGGGGTGCCTGTGTCTTGCTGATTTTTAGTTTTCCCAATTTATACGCCCATGAGTGGAAGTGCCCTATGCTCCCTAAGCTGTGTTTTTTCGATGTTTCAGAACACACCGTACACTTCTCCA
Organism: Eschrichtius robustus; assembly: GCF_028021215.1. Lineage (NCBI taxonomy): Eukaryota > Metazoa > Chordata > Mammalia > Artiodactyla > Eschrichtiidae > Eschrichtius > Eschrichtius robustus. The sequence continues at coordinate 753,999 of NW_027175234.1, forward strand.
GAGTGGCTGCTGGCAATTTGCATCCCGCCCATCAGTGTAGCAAGGCTCCCATTTCTCCATGGCCTGTCCTGCTTTTGTGGTTTTGACACTTTTTTCAGCATGGCCCTTTTGACGGATTCCAAGCGAGACTCCTTTGTAGTGCTGATTTGCCTTTCCATGTTGCTTGGTTGGCCAAAAAGGGCGTATGCGTTTTTTCCTGAATATATTCAGGAAAAAACGCATACGCCCTTTTTGGCCAAGGGCATCATTGTCCACGTTTTGCCGCTTTTCATGTGCTTTAAAGGCGATTCGAATCTACCTCCTGAAACCTGTTTCCTGCAATTCTGCCTTGCTTTCAAATCCTCTTCGTTGCCTTCCCTCAATATATTTGTGGACGAGAGTTATCATTTATAACTCTGCAGGGTTGTGAATTGCAGTGCCCATGTGCTCCATTTTTCAACTGGCTTTTTTGGGAGCTGGCCGCAGAAGCGCGGGATTGCCTCAGGCCCTATTCTGGTTCCGGTTGGCAGGCTGAGCCTGTGGTTATTTCTTCTTCCTGATGAGAAAATAGAGTGACCTGTGCCTGTTCCAACACCTAGATCTAGTCTCTCATTGGCTGCCCCTCTTCCCGTTCATCCTCAGGACAAATTGCAACCTGTACGGAACAGGAGGTTAAAGGTGCTGATTCTCCAAGTAGGGAGATTGCTAGTGAAGTAGCTGGAATGGCGAACCCGAGCACAAGGAGATGAGAAATGAGGTGCGTTTTAGAAACCTTTCAAAATCACATGGTGTACCATCTTCTGGGTTCCTCATGCAAGTTTTCGATGTAGGAAGATGCCCTTGAACCTGGAGATTTGGGACCCATGGGATGGGTACCACGCAGTATTACCTTAAAGGGTCTGTGTTGGCTCACCCAACCTCACCAAACCTCTCAGCCCCAAGAATGTCCACCCTTATGTCTCATCCAGCTGTGGGTCTAGATATGGTCAATCCAGGTTGCGTCACAGCCCCTGAATGAATTTTGTAAGAATTTCTGTCTCTTTCACTGTCTTTGTTTCATGGGTTTTTAAAACTAATTTATTTTTATAATGGGGTTTAGCTGCTTTTCACGGCTGTGTTTATGCGGCTTTACACACAGTTGACACACTTCCAGAGAGATATCAATACATAGGTTTTAAGATTCTTACTAGTCACATATATTCTTGTGCGGTGCATAGGGGGTGTTGAGTCCAGTTCACTGAGCAAGGAGTAGGTCTTGTCTATTACATATTGGGTGTATGGAACGGTATCTGAGCTAAATTGAAATCCTTGTTTTATGCATCACACCACCTCATCTTTCCCGTTAAGCAGCCATAGTGTGTTTTCTACACGTGTGACTCTGTTCTCTTTTGTAATTCAGTTCAAGTGTAGCAGTTTTTACATTCCCTCTATACGTGATAGATTATGATAAGTGTCTTTTTCTGTGTGACTTATTTCACTTAGAGTCGTCGTACCTAAATCCACTCATCATGCTGCTACTAACCTTATGACATTGATTTCATGGCTGAGTGATATTCCATTGTACATAAGGACCACAACTTCTTTATCCATTTTTCTCTTTCCTGGGATATTTAAGGTGTCATGAAGTGGAGGTTTTTGTCAACAGAGCAGCCCTAAACTTTGGGGTGCCTGTGTCTTGCTGATTTTTAGTTTTCCCAATTTATACGCCCATGAGTGGAAGTGCCCTATGCTCCCTAAGCTGTGTTTTTTCGATGTTTCAGGACACACCGTACACTTCTCCAGAGTGGCTGCTGGCAATTTGCATCCCGCCCATCAGTGTAGCAAGGCTCCCATTTCTCCATGGCCTGTCCTGCTTTTGTGGTTTTGACACTTTTTTCAGCATGGCCCTTTTGACGGATTCCAAGCGAGACTCCTTTGTAGTGCTGATTTGCCTTTCCATGTTGCTTGGTTGGCCAAAAAGGGCGTATGCGTTTTTTCCTGAATATATTCAGGAAAAAACGCATACGCCCTTTTTGGCCAAGGGCATCATTGTCCACGTTTTGCCGCTTTTCATGTGCTTTAAAGGCGATTCGAATCTACCTCCTGAAACCTGTTTCCTGCAATTCTGCCTTGCTTTCAAATCCTCTTCGTTGCCTTCCCTCAATATATTTGTGGACGAGAGTTATCATTTATACCTCTGCAGGGTTGTGAATTGCAGTGCCCATGTGCTCCATTTTTCAACTGGCTTTTTTGGGAGCTGGCCGCAGAAGCGCGGGATTGCCTCAGGCCCTATTCTGGTTCCGGTTGGCAGGCTGAGCCTGTGGTTATTTCTTCTTCCTGATGAGAAAATAGAGTGACCTGTGCCTGTTCCAACACCTAGATCTAGTCTCTCATTGGCTGCCCCTCTTCCCGTTCATCCTCAGGACAAATTGCAACCTGTACGGAACAGGAGGTTAAAGGTGCTGATTCTCCAAGTAGGGAGATTGCTAGTGAAGTAGCTGGAATGGCGAACCCGAGCACAAGGAGATGAGAAATGAGGTGCGTTTTAGAAACCTTTCAAAATCACATGGTGTACCATCTTCTGGGTTCCTCATGCAAGTTTTCGATGTAGGAAGATGCCCTTGAACCTGGAGATTTGGGACCCATGGGATGGGTACCACGCAGTATTACCTTAAAGGGTCTGTGTTGGCTCACCCAACCTCACCAAACCTCTCAGCCCCAAGAATGTCCACCCTTATGTCTCATCCAGCTGTGGGTCTAGATATGGTCAATCCAGGTTGCGTCACAGCCCCTGAATGAATTTTGTAAGAATTTCTGTCTCTTTCACTGTCTTTGTTTCATGGGTTTTTAAAACTAATTTATTTTTATAATGGGGTTTAGCTGCTTTTCACGGCTGTGTTTATGCGGCTTTACACACAGTTGACACACTTCCAGAGAGATATCAATACATAGGTTTTAAGATTCTTACTAGTCACATATATTCTTGTGCGGTGCATAGGGGGTGTTGAGTCCAGTTCACTGAGCAAGGAGTAGGTCTTGTCTATTACATATTGGGTGTATAGAACGGTATCTGAGCTAATTTGAAACCCTTGTTTTATGCATCACACCACCTCACCTTTCCCGTTAAGCAGCCATAGTGTGTTTTCTAAACGTGTGACTCTTCTCTTTTGTAATTCAGTTCAAGTGTAGCAGTTTTTACATTCCCTCTATACGTGATAGCTTATGATAAGTGTCTTTTTCTGTGTGACTTATTTCACTTAGAATCGTCGTACCTAAATCCACTCATCATGCTGCTACTAGCCTTATGACATTGATTTCATGGCTGAGTGATATTCCATTGTACATAAGGACCGCAACTTCTTTATCCATTTTTCTCTTTCCTGGGATATTTAAGGTGTCATGAAGTGGAGGTTCTTGTCAACAGAGCAGCCCTATACTTTGGGGTGCCTGTGTCTTGCTGATTTTTAGATTTTCCAATTTATACGCCCATGAGTGGACGTGCCCTATGCTCCCTAAGCTGTGTTTTTTCGATGTTTAAGGCCACACCGTACACTTCTCCAGAGTGGCTGCTGGCAATTTACATCCCGCCCATCAGTGTAGCAAGGCTCCCATTTCTCCATGGCCTGTCCTGCTTTTGTGGTTTTGACACTTTTTTCAGCATGGCCCTTTTGACCGATTCGAAGCGAGACTCCTTTGTAGTGCTGATTTGCCTTTCCATGTTGCTTGGTTGGCCAAAAAGGGCGTATGCGTTTTTTCCTGAATATATTCAGGAAAAAACGCATACGCCCTTTTTGGCCAAAGGCATCATTGTCCACGTTTTGCCGCTTTTCATGTGCTTTAAAGGCGATTCGAATCTACCTCCTGAAACCTGTTTCCTGCAATTCTGCCTTGCTTTCAAATCCTCTTCGTTGCCTTCCCTCAATATATTTGTGGACGAGAGTTATCATTTATAACTCTGCAGGGTTGTGAATTGCATTGCCCATGTGCTCCATTTTTCAACTGGCTTTTTTGGGAGCTGGCCTCAAATCGCGGGATTGCCTCAGGCACTATTCTGGTTTCGGGCGGCAGGCTGAGCCTGTGCTTAATTCTTCTTCCTGATGGGAAAATAGAGTGACCTGTGCCTGTCCCAATACCTACATCTAGTCTCTCATTGGTTGCCCCTGTTCCCGTTCATCCTCAGGACAAATTGCAAGCTGTACAGAAAAGGAGGTTAAAGGTGCTGATTCTCCAAGTAGGGAGATTGCTAGTAAAGAAGCTGGAATGGCGAACCTGAGCACACAGAGTTGAGAAATGAGGTGCGTTTTAGAAACTTTCCCAATCACACGGTGTACCATCTTCTGGGTTTCTCATGCATGTTTTCGATGTAGGAAGATGCCCTTGAACCTGGAGATTTGGGACCCATGGGATGGGTACCATGCAGTATTACTTTAAAGGGTCTGCGTTTGCTCACCCAACCTCACCCAACCTCTCAGCCCCAAGAGTGTCCACTCTTATGTCTCATCCAGCTGTGGGTCTACATATGGTCATTCCAGGTTGCGTCACAGCCCCTGAATGAATTTTGTAAGAATTTCTCTCTCTTTCACTGTCTTTGTTTCATGGGTTTTTAAAACTAATTTATTTTTATAATGGGGTTTAGCTGCTTTTCACGGCTGTGTTTATGCGGCTTTACACCCACTTGACTCACTTCCAAAGAGATATCAATACATAAATTTTAAGATTCTCACTAGTCAGATATATTCTTGTGCAGTGAATAGGGGGTGTTGAGTCCAGTTCACTGAGCAAGGAGTAGGTCTTGTCTATTTCATATTGGGTGTATGGAACGGTATCTGAGCTAATTTGAAACCCTTGTTTTATGCATCACCCCACCTCACTTTTCCCGTTAAGCAGCCATAGTGTGTTTTCTAAACGTGTGACTCTGTTCTCTTTTGTAATTCAGTTCAAGTGTAGCGGTTTTTACATTCCCTCTATAAGTGATAGCTTATGATAAGTGTCTTTTTCTGTGTGACTTATTTCACTTAGAATCATCGTACCTAATTCCACTCATCTTGCTTTTTCTATCCTTATGACATTGATTTCATGTCTGAGTGATATTCCATTGTACATAAGGACCACAACTTCTTTATCCATTTTTCTCTTTCCTGGGATATTTAAGGTGTCGTGAAGTGGAGGTTCTTGTCAACAGAGCAGCCCTAAACTTTGGGGTGCCTGTGTCTTGCTGATTTTTAGTTTTCCCAATTTATACGCCCATGAGTGGACGTGCCCTATGCTCCCTAAGCTGTGTTTTCTCGATGTTTCAGGACACACCGTACACTTCTCCAGAGTGGCTGTTGGCAATTTACATCCCGCCCATCAGCGTAGCAAGGCTGCCATTTCTCCATGGCCTGTCCTGCATTTCTGGTTTTGACACTTTTTGCAGCATGGCCCTTTTGACCGATGGGAAGCGAGACTACTTTGTAGCGCTGATTTGCCTTTCCAGGTTGCTTGGTTGGCCAAAAAGGGCGTATGCGTTTTTTCCTGAATATATTCAGGAAAAAACGCATACGCCCTTTTTGGCCAAGGGCATCATTGTCGACGTTTTGCGACTTTTCATGTGCTTTAAAGGCGATTCGAATCTACCTCCCGAAACCTGTTTCCTGCAATTCTGCCTTGCTTTCAAATCCTCTTCGTTGCCTTCCCTCAATATATTTGTGGACGAGAGTTATCATTTATAACTCTGCGGGTTTGTGAATGGCAGTGTCCCTGGGCTCCATTTTTCAACTCGCTTTTTTGGGAGCTGGCCCTAAGAGCGTGGGATTGCCTCAGGCCCTATTCTGCTTCTGGGCGGCAGGCTGAGCCTGTGGTTAATTCTTCTTCCTGATGGGAAAATAGAGTGACCTGTGCCTGTCCCAACACCTAGATCTAGTCTCTCATTGGTTGGCCCTCTTCCCGTTCATCCTCAGGACAAATTGCAACCTGTAGGGAACAGGAGGTTAAAGGTGCTGATTCTCCAAGTAGGGAGATTGCTAGTAAAGTACCTGGAATGGCGAACCCGAGCACAAGGAGATGAGAAATGAGGTGTGTTTTAGAAACCTTTCAAAATCACACGGTGTACCATCTTCTGGGTTACTCATGTATGTTTTCGATGTAGGAAGATGCCCTTGAACCTGGAGATTTGGGACCCATGGGATGCGTACCACGCAGTATTACTTTAAAGGTTCTGCGTTTGCTCACCCAACCTCACCCAAACTCTGAGCCCCAAGACTGTCCACCCTTATGTCTTATCCAGCTGTATGTCTAGATATGGTCAATCCAGGTTGCATCCCAGCCCCAGACCGAATTTTGGAAGAATTTCTCTCTGTTTCACTGTCTTTGTTTTACGGGTTTTTAAAAGTAATTTATTTTTATAATGGGGTTTATCTGCTTTTAACGGCTGTGTTTATGCGGCTTTACACCCACTTGACTCACTTCCAGACAGATATCGATACATAGGTTTTAAGATTTTTACTAGTCACATATATTCTTGTGCGGTGAATAGGGGGTGTTGAGTCCAGTTCACTGAGCAAGGAGTAGGTCTTGTCTATTACATATTGGGTGTATGGAACGGTATCTGAGCGAATTTGAAACCCTTGTTTTATGCATCACCCCACCTCACCTTTCCCGTTAAGCAGCCATAGTGTGTTTTCTAAACGTGTGACTCTGTTCTGTTTTGTAATTCAGTTCAAGTGTAGCGGTTTTTACATTCCCTCTATAAGTGATAGCTTATGATAAGTGTCTTTTTCTGTGTGACTTATTTCACTTAGAATCGTCGTACCTAAATCCAATCATCTTGCTTCTCCTAGCCTTATGACATTGATTTCATGTCTGAGTGATATTCCATTGTACATAAGGACCACAACTTCTTTATCCATTTTTCTCTTTCCTGGGATATTTAAGGTGTCATGAAGTGGAGGTTCTTGTCAACAGAGCAGCCCTAAACTTTGGGGTGCCTGTGTCTTGCTGATTTTTAGTTTTCCCAATTTATACGTCCATGAGTGGACGTGCCCTATGCTCCCTAAGCTGTGTTTTTTCGATGTTTCAGGACACACAGTACACTTCTCCAGAGTGGCTGTTGGCAATTTACATCCCACCCATCAGCATAGCAAGGCTGCCATTTCTCCATGGCCTGTCCTGCATTTCTGGTTTTGACACTTTTTGCAGCATGGCCCTTTTGACCGATGGGAAGCGAGACTTCTTTGTAGCGCTGATTTGCCTTTCCAGGTTGCTTGGTTGGCCAAAAAGGGCGTATGCGTTTTTTCCTGAATATATTCAGGAAAAAACGCATACGCCCTTTTTGGCCAAGGGCATCATTGTCGAAGTTTTACCACTTTACATATGTTTAAAGGCGATTCGAATCTACCTCCTGAAACATGTTTCCTGCAATTCTGCCTTGCTTTCAAATCCTCTTCGTTGCCTTCCCTCAATATATTTGTGGAAGAGAGTTATCATTTATAACTCTGCGGGTTTGTGAATGGCAGTGCCCCTGAGCTCCATTTTTCAACTGTCTTTTTTGGGAGCTGTCCGCAAAAGCACGGGATTGCCTCAGACCCTATTCAGGTTCCGGGGGGCAGGCTGAGCCTGTGGTTAATTCTTCTTCCTGATGGGAAAATAGAGTGACCTGTGCCTGTCCCAACACCTAGATCTAGTCTCTCATTGGTTGCCCCTCTTCCCTTTCATCCTCAGGACAAATTGCAACCTGTACGGAACAGGAGGTTAAAGGTGCTGATTCTCCAAGTACTGAGATTTCTAGTAAAGTAGCTGGAATGGCGAACCCGAACACAAGGAAATGAGAAATGAGGTGCGTTTTAGAAACCTTTCAAAATCACACAGTGTACCACCTTCTGGGTTTCTCATGCATGTTTTCGATATAGGAATATGCCCTTCAACCTGGAGATTTGGGACCCATGGGAAGTGTACCAGGCAGTATTACTTTAAAGGGTCTGTGTTTGCTCACCCAACCTCACCCAACCTCTCAGCCCCAAGTGTGTCCACCCTTATGTCTCATCCAGCTGTGCGTCTAGATATGGTCAATCCAGGTTGCATCACAGCCCCTGAACGAATTTTGTAAGAATTTCTCTCTCTTTCACTGTCTTTGTTTTACGGGTTTTTAAAAGTAATTTATTTTTATAATGGGGTTTAGCTGCTTTTCACGGCTGTGTTTATGCGGCTTTACACCCACCTGACTCTCTTCCAGACAGATATCAATACATAAGTTTTAAGATTCTTACTAGTCACATATATTCTTGTGCGGTGAATAGGGGGTGTTGAGTCCAGTTCAATGAGCAAGGAGTAGGTCTTATCTATTACATATTGGGTGTATGGAACGGTATCTGAGCCAATTTGAAACCCTTGTTTTATGCATCACCCCACCTCACCTTTCCCGTTAAGCAGCCATAGTGTGTTTTCTAAACGTGTGACTCTGTTCTGTTTTGTAATTCAGTTCAAGTGTAGCGGTTTTTACATTCCCTCTATAAGTGATACCTTATGATAAGTGTCTTTTTCTGTGTGACTTATTTCACTTAGAATCATCGTACCTAAGTCCACTCATCTTGCTTTTTCTATACTTATGACATTGATTTCATGTCTGAGTGATATTCCATTGTACATAAGGACCACAACTTCTTTATCCATTTTTCTCTTTCCTGGGATATTTAAGGTGTCATGAAGTGGAGGTTCTTGTCAACAGAGCAGCCCTAAACTTTGGGGTGCCTGTGTCTTGCTGATTTTTAGTTTTCCCAATTTATACGCCCATGAGTGGACGTGCCCTATGCTCCCTAAGCTGTGTTTTCTCGATGTTTCAGGACACACCGTACTCTTCTCCAGAGTGGCTGTTGGCAATTTACATCCCGCCCATCAGCATAGCAAGGCTGCCATTTCTCCATGGCCTGTCCTGCATTTCTGGTTTTGACACTTTTTGCAGCATGGCCCTTTTGACCGATGGGAAGCGAGACTACTTTGTAGCGCTGATTTGCCTTTCCAGGTTGCTTGGTTGGCCAAAAAGGGCGTATGCGTTTTTTCCTGAATATATTCAGGAAAAAACGCATACGCCCTTTTTGGCCAAGGGCATCATTGTCGACGTTTTGCGACTTTTCATGTGCTTTAAAGGCGATTCGAATCTACCTCCCGAAACCTGTTTCCTGCAATTCTGCCTTGCTTTCAAATCCTCTTCGTTGCCTTCCCTCAATATATTTGTGGACGAGAGTTATCATTTATAACTCTGCGGGTTTGTGCATGGCAGTGTCCCTGGGCTCCATTTTTCAACTCGCTTTTTTGGGAGTTGGCCCTAAGTGCGTGGGATTGCCTCAGGCCCTATTCTGCTTCTGGGCGGCAGCCTGAGCCTGTGGTTAATTCTTCTTCCTGATGGGAAAATAGAGTGACCTGTGCCTGTCCCAACACCTAGATCTAGTCTCTCATTGGTTGGCCCTCTTCCCGTTCATCCTCAGGACAAATTGCAACCTGTAGGGAACAGGAGGTTAAAGGTGCTGATTCTCCAAGTAGGGAGATTGCTAGTAAAGTACCTGGAATGGCGAACCCGAGCACAAGGAGATGAGAAATGAGGTGCGTTTTAGAAACCTTTCAAAATCACACGGTGTACCATCTTCTGGGTTACTCATGTATGTTTTCGATGTAGGAAGATGCCCTTGAACCTGGAGATTTGGGACCCATGGGATGCGTACCACGCAGTATTACTTTAAAGGTTCTGCGTTTGCTCACCCAACCTCACCCAAACTCTCAGCCCCAAGAGTGTCCACCCTTATGTCTCATCCAGCTGTATGTCTAGATATGGTCAATCCAGGTTGCATCCCAGCCCCAGACCGAATTTTGGAAGAATTCCTCTCTGTTTCACTGTCTTTGTTTTACGGGTTTTTAAAAGTAATTTATTTTTATAATGGGGTTTATCTGCTTTTAACGGCTGTGTTTATGCGGCTTTACACCCACTTGACTCACTTCCAGACAGATATCAATACATAGGTTTTAAGATTCTTACTAGTCACATATATTCTTGTGCGGTGAATAGGGGGTGTTGAGTCCAGTTCACTGAGCAAGGAGTAGGTCTTGTCTATTACATATTGGGTGTATGGAACGGTATCTGAGCGAATTTGAAACCCTTGTTTTATGCATCACCTCACCTCACCTTTCCCGTTAAGCAGCCATAGTGTGTTTTCTAAACGTGTGACTCTGTTCTGTTTTATAATTCAGTTCAAGTGTAGCGGTTTTTACATTCCCTCTATAAGTGATAGCTTATGATAAGTGTCTTTTTCTGTGTGACTTATTTCACTTAGAATCGTCGTACCTAAATCCAATCATCTTGCTTCTCCTAGCCTTATGACATTGATTTCATGTCTGAGTGATATTCCATTGTACATAAGGACCACAACTTCTTTATCCATTTTTCTCTTTCCTGGGATATTTAAGGTGTCATGAAGTGGAGGTTCTTGTCAACAGAGCAGCCCTAAACTTTGGGGTGCCTGTGTCTTGCTGATTTTTAGTTTTCCCAATTTATACGCCCATGAGTGGACGTGCCCTATGCTCCCTAAGCTGTGTTTTTTCGATGTTTCAGGACACACCGTACTCTTCTCCAGAGTGGCTGTTCGCAATTTACATCCCACCCATCAGCGTAGCAAGGCTGCCATTTCTCCATGGCCTGTCCTGCATTTCTGGTTTTGACACTTTTTGCAGCATGGCCCTTTTGACCGATGGGAAGCGAGACTTCTTTGTAGCGCTGATTTGCCTTTCCAGGTTGCTTGGTTGGCCAAAAAGGGCGTATGCGTTTTTTCCTGAATATATTCAGGAAAAAACGCATACGCCCTTTTTGGCCAAGGGCATCATTGTCGACGTTTTGCCGCTTTTCATGTGTTTTAAAGGCGATTCGAATCTACCTCCTGAAACCTGTTTCCTGCAATTCTGCCTTGCTTTCAAATCCTCTTCGTTGCCTTCCCTCAAAATATTTGTGGACGAGAGTTATCATTTATAACTCTGCAGGTTTGTGAATTGCAGTGCCCATGTGCTCCATTTTTCAACTGGGTTTTTTGGGAGCTGGCCGCAGAAGCGCGTGATTGCCTCAGGACCTATTCTGGTTCTGGGCGGCAGGCTGAGCCTGTGGTTAATTCTTCTTCCTGATGGGAAAATAGAGTGACCTGTGCCTGTCCCAAAACCTAGATCTAGTCTCTCATTGGTTGCCCCTCTTCCCATTCATCCTTAGGACAAACTGCAACCTGTATGGAACAGGAGGTTAAAGGTGCTGATTCTCCAAGTAGGGAGATTGCTAGTAAAGAAGCTGGAATGGCGAACCCAAGCACACGGTGTTGAGAAATGAGGTGCGTTTTAGAAACCTTTCAAAATCACACGGTGTACCATCTTCTGGGTTTCTCATGCATGTTTTCGATGTAGGAAGATGCCCTTGAACTTGGAGATTTGGGACCCATGGGATGGGTACCACGCAGTATTACTTTAAAGGGTCTGCGTTGGCTCACCCAACCTCACCAAACCTCTCAGCCCCAAGAGTGTCCACCCTTATGTCTCATCCAGCTGTGGGTCTAGATATGGTCAATCCAGGTTGAGTCACAGCCCCTGAATGAATTTTGTAAGAACTTCTCTCTCTTATACTGTCTTTGTTTCATGGGTTTTTAAAACTAATTTATTTTTATAATGGGGTTTAGCTGCTTTTCACGGCTGTGTTTATGCGGCTTTACACCCACTTGACTCACTTCCAGAGAGATATCAATACATAAGTTATAAGATTCTCACTAGTCAGATATATTCTTGTGCAGTGAATAGGGGGTGTTGAGTCCAGTTCACTTAGCAAGGAGTAGGTCTTGTCTATAACATATTGGGTGTATGGAACGGTATCAGAGCTAATTTGAAACCCTTTTTTTATGCATCACCCCACCTCACCTTTCCCGTTAAGCAGCCATAGTGTGTTTTCTAAACGTGTGACTCTGTTCTGTTTTGTAATTCAGTTCAAGTGTAGCGGTTTTTACATTCCCTCTATAAGTGATAGCTTATGATAAGTGTCTTTTTCTGTGTGACTTATTTCACTTAGAATCGTCGTACATAAGTCCACTCATCTTGCTTCTACTAGCCTTATGACATTGATTTCATGTCTGAGTGATATTGCATTGTACATAAGGACCACGACTTCTTTATCCATTTTTCTCTTTCCTGGGATATTTAAGGTGTCATGAAGTGGAGGTTCTTGTCAACAGAGCAGCCCTAAACTTTGGGGTGCCTGTGTCTTGCTGATTTTTAGTTTTCCCAATTTCTACGCCCATGAGTGGACGTGCCCTATTCTCCCTAAGCTGTGTGTTTTAGATGTTTCAGGACACACCGTACACTTCTCCAGAGTGTCTGTTGGCAATTTACATCCCGCCCATCAGCGTAGCAAGGCTGCCATTTCTCCATGGCCTGTCCTGCATTTGTGGTTTTGACACTTTTTGCAGCATGACCCTTTTGACCGATGGGAAGCGAGACGTCTTTGTAGCGCTGATTTGCCTTTCCAGGTTGCTTGGTTGGCCAAAAAGGGCGTATGCGTTTTTTCCTGAATACATTCAGGAAAAAACGCATACGCCCTTTTTGGCCAAGGGCATCATTGTCGACGTTTTGCTGCTTTTCATGTGCTTTAAAGGCGATTCGAATCTACCTCCTGAAACCTGTTTCCTGCAATTCTGCCTTGCTTTCAAATCCTCTTCGTTGCCTTCCCTCAATATATTTGTGGACGAGAGTTATCATTTATAACTCTGCAGGTTTGTGAATTGCAGTGCCCATGTGCTCAATTTTTCAACTGGCTTTTTTCGGAGCTGGCCGCAGAAGCGCGGGATTGCCTCAGGCACTATTCTGGTTCCCAGCGGCAGGCTGAGCCTGTGCTTAATTCTTCTTCCTGATGGGAAAATAGAGTGACCTGTGCCTGTCCCAACACCTACATCTAGTCTCTCATTGGTTGCCCCTCTTCCCGTTCATCCTCAGGACAAATTGCAACCTGTACAGAACAGGAGGTTAAAGGTGTTGATTCTCCAAGTAGGGAGATTGCTAGTAAAGTAGCTGGAATGGCGAACCCGAGCACAAGGAGATGAGAAATGAGGTGCGTTTTAGAAAATTTTCCCGATCACATGGTGTACCATCTTCTGGGTTTCTCATGCATGTTTTCAATGCAGGAAGATGCCCTTAAAACTGGAGATTTGGGACCCATGGGATGGGTACCACGCAGTATTACCTTAAAGGGTCTGTGTTTGCTCACCCAACCTCACCAAACCTGTCAGCCCCAAGAGTGTCCACCCTTAGGTCTCATCCAACTGTGGGTCTAGATATTTTCAATCCAGGTTGCATCACAGCCCCTGAACTAATTGTGTAAGAATTTCTCTCTCTTTCACTGTCTTTGTTTTACGGGTTTCTACAAGTAATTTATTTTTATAATGGGGTTTAGCTGCTTTTCACGGTTGTGTTTATGCGGCTTTACACCCACTTGACACTCTTCCAGAGAGATATCAATACATAGGTTTTAAGATTCTCACTAGTCAGATATATACTTGTGAGGTGAATAGGGGGTGTTGAGTCCAGTTCACTGAGCAAGGAGTAGGTCTTGTCTATTACATATTGTGTGTATGGAACGGTATCTGATCTAATTTGAAACCTTTGTTTTATGCATCACACCACCTCATCTTTCCCGTTAAGCAGCCATAGTGTGTTTTCTAAACGTGTGACTCTGTTCTCTTTTGTAATTCAGTTCAAGTGTAGCAGTTTTTACATTCCCTCTATACGTGATAGATTATGATAAGTGTCTTTTTCTGTGTGACTTATTTCACTTAGAGTCGTCGTACCTAAATCCACTCATCATGCTGCTACTAGCCTTATGACATTGATTTCATGGCTGAGTGATATTCCATTGTACATAAGGACCACAACTTCTTTATCCATTTTTCTCTTTCCTGGGATATATAAGGTGTCATGAAGTGGAGGTTTTTGTCAACAGAGCAGCCCTAAACTTTGGGGTGCCTGTGTCTTGCTGATTTTTAATTTTCCCAATTTATACGCCCATGAGTGGAAGTGCCCTATGTTCCCTAAGCTGTGTTTTTTTGATGTTTCACGCCACACCGTACACTTCTCCAGAGCGGTTGCTGGCAATTTACATCCCGCCCATCAGTGTAGCAAGGCTCTCATTTCTCCATGGCCTGTCCTGCTTCTGTGGTTTTGACACTTTTTTCAGCATGGCCCTTTTGACCAATGGGAAGCGAGACTTCTTTGTAGCGCTGATTAGCCTTTCCAGGTTGCTTGGTTGGCCAAACAGGGCGTATGCGTTTTTTCCTGAATATATTCAGGAAAAAACGCATACGCCCTGTTTGGCCAAGGGCATCATTGTCGAAGTTTTGCCGCTTTTCATGTGCTTTAAAGGCGATTCGAATCTACCTCCTGAAACCAGTTTCCTGCAATTCTGCCTTGCTTTCAAATCCTCTTCGTTGCCTTCCCTCAATATATTTGTGGACGAGAGTTATCATTTATAACTCTGCAGGTTTGTGAATTGCAGTGCCCATGTGCTCCATTTTTCAACTGGCTTTTTTGGGAGCTGGCCGCAGAAGCGCGGGATTGCCTCAGGCCCTATTCTGGTTACCGGTGGTAGGCTGAGCCTGTGGTTAATTCTTCTTCCTGATGGGAAAATAGAGTGTCCTGTGCCTGTCCCAACACCTAGATCTAGTCTCTCATTGGTTGCCCCTCTTCCCATTCATCTTTAGGACAAATTGCAACCTGTATGGAACAGGAGGTTAAAGGTGCTGATTCTCCAAGTAGGGAGATTTCTAGTAAAGTAGCTGGAATGGAGAACCCGAGCACAAGGAGGTGAGAAATGACGTGCGTTTTAGAAACCTTTCAAAATCACACGGTGTACCATCATCTGGGTTCCTCATGCAAGTTTTCGATGTAGGAAGATGCCCTTGAACCTGGAGATTTGGGACCCATGGGATGGGTACCACGCAGTATTACTTTAAAGGGTCTGCGTTTGCTCACCCAACCTCACCAAACCTGTCAGCCCCAAGAGTGTCCACCCTTAGGTCTCATCCATCTGTTGGTCTAGAATTGGTCAATCCAGTTTGCATCACAGCCTATGAACGAATTGTTTAAGAACTTCTCTCTCTTTCACTGTCTTTGTTTTACGGGTTTTTACAAGTAATTTATTTTTATAATGGGGTTTAGCTGCTTTTCACTGCTGTGTTTATGCGGATTTACACCCACTTGACACACTTCCAGAGAAATATGAATACATAGGTTTTAAGATTCTTATTAGTCAGATATATACTTGTGCGGTGAATAGGGGGTGTTGAGTCCAGTTCACTGAGCAAGGAGTAGGTCTTGTCTATTACATATTGTGTGTATGGAACGGTATCTGTGCTAATTTGAAACCCTTGTTTTATGCATCACCCCACCTCACCTTTCCCGTTAAGCAGCCATAGTGTGTTTTCTAAACGTGTGACTCTGTTCTCTTTTGTAATTCAGTTCAAGTGTAGCGGTTTTTACATTCCCTCTATAAGTGATAGCTTACGATAAGTGTCTTTTTCTTTGTGACTTATTTCACTTAGAGTCGTCGTACCTAAATCCACTCATCATGCTGCTACTAGCCTTATGACATTGATTTCATGTCTGAGTGATATTCCATTGTACATAAGGACCACAACTTCTTTATCCATTTTTCTCTTTCCTGGGATATTTAAGGTGTCATGAAGTGGAGGTTTTTGTCAACTGAGCAGCCCTAAACTTTGGGGTGCCTGTGTCTTGCTGATTTTTAGTTTTCCCAATTTATACGCCCATGAGTGGACGTGCCCTATGCTCCCTAAGCTGTGTTTTTTCGATGTTTCAGGACACACCGTACACTTCTCCAGAGTGGCTGTTGGCAATTTTCATACCGCCCATCAGCGTGGCAAGGCTCCCATTTCTCCTTGGCCTGTCCTGCATTTGTGGTTTTGACACTTTTTTCAGCATGGCCCTTTTGACGGATTGGAAGCGAGACTTCTTTGTAGCGCTGATTTGCCTTTCCAGGTTGCTTGGTTGGTCAAAAAGGGCGTATGCGTTTTTTCCTGAATATATTCAGGAAAAAACGCATACGCACTTTTTGGCCAAGGGCATCATTGTCGACGTTTTGCCGCTTTTCATGTGCTTTAAAGGCGATTCGAATCTACCTCCTGAAATGTGTTTCCTGCAGTTCTGCCTTGCTTTCAAATCCTCTTCGTTGCCTTCCCTCAATATATTTGTGGACGAGAGTTATTATTTATAACTCTGCAGGTTTGTGAATTGCACTGCCCATATGCTCCATTTTTCAACTGGCTTTTTTGGGAGCTGGCCGCAGAAGTGCGGGATTGCCTCAGGCCCTATTCTGGTTCCGGGCGGCAGGCTGAGCCTGTGGTTATTTCTTCTTCCTGATGGGAAAATAGAGTGACCTGTGCCTGTCCCAACACCTAGATCTAGTCTCTCATTGGTTGCCCCTCTTCCCGTTCATCCTCAGGACAAATTGCAACCTGTATGGAACAGGAGCTTAAAGGTGCTGTTTCTCCATGTAGGGAGATTACTAGTTAAGAAGCTGGAATGGCGAACCCGAGCACAAGGAGATGAGAAATGAGGTGCGTTTCAGAACCCTTTCCCGATCAGACGGTGTACCATGATCTGGGTTACTCATGCATGTTTTCGATGTAGGAAGATGCCCTTGAACCTGGAGATTTGGGACCCATGGGATGGGTACCACGCAGTATTACTTTAAAGGGTCAGCGTTTGCTCACCCAACCTCACCAAACCTCTCAGCCCCAAGAGTGTCCACCCTTATGTCTCATCCAGCTGTGGGTCTAGATATGGTCAATCCAGGTTGCATCACAGCCCCTGAACGAATTTTGTAAGAATTACTCTCTCTTACACTGTCTTTGTTTTACGGGTTTTTAAAAGTAATTTATTTTTAAAATGGGTTTTAGCTGCTTTTCACGGCTGTGTTTATGCCGCTTTACACTCACTTGACTCTCTTCCAGAGAGAGATCAATACATAGGTTTTCAGATTCTTACTACTCAGATATATTCTTGTGCGCTGAATAGGGGGTGTTGAGTCTAGTTCACTGAGCAAGGAGTAGGTCTTGTCTACTACATATTGGGTTTATGGAACGGTATCTGAGCTAATTTGAAACCCTTGTTTTATGCATCACCCCACCTCACCTTTCCCGTTAAGCAGCCATAGTGTGTTTTTAAAATGGGTGACTCTGTTCTGTTTTGTAATTCAGTTTAAGGGTAACGGTTTTTACATTCCCTCTATAAGTGATAGCTTATGATAAGTGTCTTTTTCTGTGTGACTTATTTCACTTAGAATCGTCGTACCTAAATCCACTCATCATGCTGCAACTAGCCTTATGATATTGATTTCATGGCTGAGTGATATTCCATTGTACATAAGTACCACAACTTCTTTACCATTTTTCTCATCCCTGGGATATTTAAGATGTACACAAGTGGAGGTTCTTGTAACCAGAGCAGCCCTAAACTTTGGGGTGTCTGTGTCTTGTTGATTTTAATTTTTCCAATTTATACGCCCATGAATGGATGTGCCCCTTTCTCTCTAGCTGTGTTTTTTAGATGTTTTAGGAAACACCGAACCGTTCTCCAGAGTCGCCATTGGCAATTTACATCCCGACCATCAGTGTAACAATGCTCCCTTTCCTCCCTGGTCTCTCCTGTATTTTTTTTACACTTTTTTAGGAAGGCCCTTTTGACCGATGGGAAGTGAGACTTCTTTGTAGTGCTGCATTGCATTTCCGGCTTGCTTGGTTGGCCAAAAAGAGCCTATGCGTTTTTTCCTGAATTTATTCAGAAAAAAACACATATGCTCTTTTTGGCCATGTGCATCGTTGTCGACTTTTGGCCGCTTTTCATGTGCTTTAGGGGCTATTCGAATCTAACTCCTGAAATCTGTTTCCTGCAATTCTGCCTTGCTTTCCAATCCTGTTCGTTGCCTTCCCTCAATATAGTTTTGGACGATAGTTATAATTTATAACTCTGCAGGTTTGTGAATTGCAGTGCCCCTGAGCTCCATTTTTCAACTCGCTTTTTTGGGAGCTGTCCGCAGAACCGCTGCTTTGCTTCTGGCCCTACTCTGGTTCCCGGTGGCAGGCTAAGCCTTTGCTTAATTCTTCTTCCTGATTGGAAATTAGAGTGACATGTGCCTGTCCGAACATCTAGGGCTTGGCTCTCCTTGTTTCTCCTCCTTCCCCTTCTTCCTTTGGAAAAATTCCAAATTTTGTGCAACTGGATGTTGAAGGTGCTGACATCCTCAGGTGGGGAGATTTTAAGGAAAAAGGCTGGAGGTGTGAACCCGACAACCAGGAAATTAGGAGTTTTGGTGCCTTTTCCAAAAGCTCCCTGATCCAACCGTGTTCCATCTTCTGGGTGTCACAGGCATGTTTTAGCTGTAGGAAAGGTCCCGTGTATGTAAGGAGAACACCAGGGATTTTTCCAAATCAGTGTCTCCCCGAACTCCAATCTGGGGAATTTTTAAGCTACTGGTACATGTGTGTTCATTAAGGGACTTGGGCCGTAGGCAGAGTCCGAACTTTAGATGATTGAAGTCTTCAGGTTCAGAAACGCTCACCATCGGCCTCCTTTAGTTTCCATTTTATCTGTAGTTGATAGATGATGTCGATATAGATATCTATTGTTTTTCAGATTATTTCCCCTTAGGGGTCATTACAAAATATTGAGTATAGTTCCCTGTGTTATACAGTAGTTCCTTGTTGATGATATATTTTATACATAGCAGTGTGTATATGTTAATCTGAAACTGTTAATTTATCCCTCCTCCCACCTTTCCCCTTTGGTAATAAAAAATATAAGATTTTATACTTCTCAGAAATCTAGGAGCTGAAAGAGAGGTATCATTTTCAATGGAAAATCAGTCAAAACAAGGTTGAAACTTCAACCAAGATTATTAGATGTACATCCTTGGAAAGAAATCACTGCATTTCTCTACTGTTGACCTGACAAATAAGACAAACCCCTCCACTGAACTTGCTTATAATAAAGTGATGGAAATATCAAATGGAAGTCTTAGAAACATCTTATTTTACACGAGCCTTATACACTGCTCTATGTTAATTACAGTTTGGCTCGCACATCTGTTCTTTGAAGTTACAATGTTCTCAAATTCTGTTACTGATCCTGCAGAGTGGGCCCCAACAAGGGTCTCCCTGCCTAGTGTCATTGGAGCCAACAGATCGAGACTGACTTTGGTTCAGAAGCAAAGGAAAACTTTATATTTTGATCAGAGAATGGAGAGGTGAGAGTGTGTGCTCCCCTGCGGGTTGTGGGCCGGGCTGCTGTGTAGAGATCCTGGCAGCGTCAGCGGGAGGGAGTGGGCGGAGCTCTCGAGGGCCGGGTTGGCTGGAGCTCAGGCTCTATGTCGCAGAGTCTGCACGGGGCCCCACGAGCTGAGGTGTCGGCCCAGCCATTTTGCACTAGGAAATCGGGTCTGAAGTGTCGGGTGTGGGACCTCTGCATGTGGAAACCTAGGAGCAAGTGAAATTAGACAAAGCACAAAGGAAAAAATGGTTAGACTTTATTTTATTGCCCAGATTCTATTTTCATCTCCCAGGAATTTTTCATGGGCTTTGCCAGTGACAAAGCCCTCCTCTGCCTTTTGTCCCATTCCTCATTCTTGGGGTGCTGAGGGTGCAGACACCTCTTCTGTAAATGCTTCGTGCTGAGTTGGGTGTCCTCATACCCGGGGCGAGGGGGAGGACTTCTCCCAAGCAGCCTCCAGGTGAGGTTGATTGTCCCCAGGCCTCCTCCCTCACTGCTCGTCTGCCTGAGCACCAGCATTGGAAGTTTTATAGATTCTAATGACCTTTAAGGGTCCAGGAAAGAGATGTGCAGAGACGCTGGGGGGGGGGGGTGGGCCGTTTTACCCTGCTCCACATTGGTTCGGCCCCTTAGGCTGACAGTTCCTGCTAGCCTAGATGCTCTGACCAGTAGTCTGCACTTTCTTCAGTTAGGCCACTGAATTAACGTACAAACAACACCAGGTGTCAGAGCCCTGCTTGCTCAACTCCCAGACAGTCCAGGGCCGGTGGTGATCCAGGACCTTGACGGCCACTCAGTCAACGGCCTTTTGAAGTAGCCAGGAGTACAGCCGGTCTCATTGGCCGCCGTCACCGCGGTGTCTGTAGGCTTTTCTATGTTGGCAGCGTTATTTACGGTTCCCCTGCCAAGTTTATTAGCTCCGCTCTGGGTGCAGTAAGTCCTGTAAGCAATAGTCTGCTCTTTTGGGACACACTCTTGTTGTTTTCTGAGAGAAGCTCCAGGTCAAGTGATGGTCAAACGAGTCGTCATGGGGGCCCATTGCTCCAGGTTTTCTCTCTGGAGGTTGGTGTTGGAGCGCCTCCTCACTCGAGGTCATTGTGCCCACGGAGCAATCCCTGCAACTTCAGGGCATGGTGGGTGGTTAGGATCACCAAGTGGCGTCCTTTTCCCTTAGGAGGGAGCTGGCCTTGTGGGCTGCTGATTTCCAGGTTTTTAGATACCCCCAGTATCCTGGTCGGATGGGGTGGCTGGCCAATGCCTGGAGGGCATTCTTGCATTGTTCCATTTCAAGTGGTCCCAGTTTTTGCACTAATACTCCAAGGGCGATTCGCCTTGGACCAGGAATGTAAAGGTCAAAGGGTTTAGCTAACTTAGGGAGGTCCAGGGCAAGGATCTGAACTGACTGCTCTTTCCATTCTTGAAAGGCCGCTTCTGGATTCTATTCAAAAGGATCATCATCTTTTCCTTTCAGTGTTTCATATAGAGGCCCAGCTATTAGACTGTAGTTAGGGATCCAGATGCAGCAAACCCCGGTCTCCCCAGGAACCCCTAAGCTGTCTTCTAGTTTCAGGAAGGGTGAGGCTGCAAATGGCTTCTTCCCTTTCCTGGGGTGGGCTTTTCCGACCTTCTGTGCGAATGAAGCCCAGGAAGGTCACCTTAGTTTGTGATATTTGAGCCTTTTTCTTGGACACCTTCTATCTTTTATTGGCTAGGTAGTTCAGAGGCCTCCTTAGTCGGGCTGGTGATCAGAATGTCATCTGCATATTGAAGGAGGGTTCCCTTCTCCAGAGGTAGATTTTTTAGGTCTTTAGCTAACGTTTCCCCAAAGATGGTGTGGGAATTTTTGAACCCCTGGGGCAGGACGGCCCAGCAGTATTGTTTTTGTTGTATGTTGAGTCCTGCCACTCACAGCCAAAATTTCTTGTGACTCTGGGACGAATGGAATACAGAAGAAGGCATCATTGAAGTCTAATACAGAATACCATGTCCTGGTGGATGGTAGAATGACCAGCAGGGTGTAGGAATTAGGAACTACTAGATGTATATCCTCTGTGGCTTCACTGACTGTCCTGGCGTCCTCTACCAGGTCCCCAGCAGCTCACGGGGCTCTTGTGGTCAGGTCCCTCCCAGGATATGGAGCTCACCTGGGCAGGTACCCAGCAGCCCACGGGGCTGTGGTGGTTAGGCCCCTCCCAGGATATGGAGCTCACCTGGGCAGGTACCCAGCAGCCCATGGGGCCATCATGGTCAGGCCCCTCCCAGGATATGGAGCTCACCTGGGCAGGTACGCAGCAGCCCACGGGGCTCTCGTGGGCATGCCCCTCCCTGGATATGGAACTCCCGTGAACAGGTACCCCGACAGGGCTGGGCACACAGGAACTGTGCACATAGCCCTCATTTCAGAGCACCCCCAGCACACCTGTCACTCAGAGCTGACACAGAGCACCTCAGAGCAGAGCTTGAACTAATAAACAGCAGCTCCAACAGGTCTGTGACCCTAGGCTTCACTCTGTGCGGCCTCCCTCTGCCTGGTCTTCTAGGGGCTTCCACAGCAGCCGGGGCACCAGGCCTCTGTTTCCACCCACCACCCCTCCTCTCCCTGACTCCTGGGTTCCTCTCATTAGCAGAGGGTCTTCTTGAAGTTGTCTCCCACTCATGGACCAGATAAAATGATTAGAAAACAAGCCAGGGCTGCCGCCCCTTATCTATCCTGACTCTCGGGACCCTACACCTGTTCCTTGGATCTGGCCGGTGCAGCAAGGCCCATTTTCTGCAAATCTGAGCCCCTGAGGGGCGAGGATTGGCTGACCTGGGTAGCCTGACCCGGCCGGCCAGCCCTTCCCAGGTGTGCCTGGGTTGAGGTCAATATAAACACCCCTCCAGGCAGCAAAAGCCTCTGCAGCTGTGCCTGACGCCATATTCTCTGCCCCGTCAGCAGTCTCGGGGTTGGGCTGGTGGGAGGCAGTAGGGCCTACGGCTCTATGAGTGGCCCGTTGTGACTGGGGCTCTACTGGACTTTCTGCAGGAGTTGCCGGGCTGCCACCTGCTAAAGAAGAGGATGTGTCACCCATACTTGCTGCTGGAATTTCTCCCCGGGCAGAGGTAAGGAAGGAAAAAAGCAGTGGGGGCCGGGACAGGAGGGGTACCTCAGGCAGGGAAATGGAAAGTTTCCAGACGAGCGCCCGGGGCCAGGACCATCCTGGCTGGCCTGCAGGCACCAAGTCGGCCTGCGTGCTGTCGCTGATGTGACTCCAAGCCCCTTCCTCTAGTTTTTAGTCTTTGCACACATTCAGGTGTTTTACCTGGGAACGGTGGGAAAAGTTCAGCAGCAGCTGGCCTGGGGCTCAGCTCACGTTTAGTCAGAGACGCCTCCTCACGGTCCCCCAGCTTTGCAATGAGGACGCTCCTTGTGTGGGGGCTGCTGGCTGCATGGGAGATGATTCCCCACCTGTGACCAACTTAAGAATTGTTTACCACTGGAGCAAGTGCGCTGATAGGGTTTTCCTCTGTATGACCAGTGGGTTCAGTTTTTTTTTTTTCTTTTTTGGTTCAAGGTAAGTTTTATTCCTCTTTTTGTATTTATGGATATAAGCATGGAAATCATTCATTCATATAAATACGTCTATGGGAAGGACAGAACTTTTTTTTTTCTGTTTTATTTTCTTAAGTATTATTTATTTTTTAATTTTTGAATTTATTTTATTCATTTTTTTATACAGCAGGCTCTTATTGGTTATCTATTTTATACATATAAGTGTATATATGTCAATCCCAGGGTCGCAATTCATCCCACCACCACCACCCTGCCACTTTCCCCCCTTGGTGTCCATACATTTGTTCTCTACATCTGTGTCTCTATTTCTGCCTTGCAAACCAGTTCATCTTTACCATTTTTCTAGGTTCTACATGTATGCGTTAATATACGATATTTGTTTTTCTCTTTCTGACTTACTTCACTCTGTATGACAGTCTCTAGATCTATCCACGTCTCTACAAATGACCCAATTTCATTCCTTTTTATGGCTGAGTAATATTCCATTTTATATATGTAGCACATCTTTTCCGTTCGTCTGTCTATGGGCATTTAGGTTGCTTCCATGACCTGGCTATTGTAAATAGTGCTGCAATGAATATTGTGGTGAATATGTCTTTTTGAATTATGGTTTTCTCTGGGTATATGGCCAGTAGTGGGATTGCTGGGTCATATGGTAATTCTATTTTTAGTTTTTTAAGGAACCTCCATACTGTTCTCCATAGTGACTGTATCAATTTACATTCCCACAAATAGTGTAAGAGGGTTCCCTTTCCTCCACACCCTCTCCAGCATTTGTTGTTTGTAGATTTTCTGATGATGCCCATTCTAACTCGTGTGAGGTGATACCTCATTGTAGTTTTGGTTTATATTTCTCTAATAATTAGTGATGTTGAGTAGCTTTTCATGTGTTTCTTGGTCATCTGTATGTCTTCTTGGGACAAATGTCTATTTACGTCATCTGCCCATTTTTGGATTGGTTTGTTTGGTTTTTTACTGTTGAGCTGCATGAGCTGTTTATATACATTGGAGATTAATCCTTTGTCCATTGATTCGTTTGCAAATATTTTCTCCCATTCTGAGGGTTGTCTTTTCGTCTTGTTTGTAGTTTCCTTTGCTTTGCAAAAGCTTTTAGGTTTCATTTGCTCCCCTTTTTTTTTTTTTTTTTTTTTTTTTTATTTCATTACTCTAGGAGGTGGATCAAAAAATATCTTGCTGTGATTTATGTCAAAGAGTATTCTTCCTATGTTTTCCTCTAAGAGTTTTATAGTGTCCGGTCTTACATTTCGGTCTCTAATCCATTTGGAGTTTATTTTTTGTGTATGGTGTTAGGGAGTGTTCTAATTTCATTCTTTTACATGTAGCTGTCCATTTTTCCCAGCACCACTTATTGAAGAGACTGTCTTTTCTCCATTGTATACCCTTGCCTCCTTTGTCATAGATTAGTGGGCCATAGGTGTGTAGGTTTATCTCTGGGCTTTCTTTTTTTTTTTTTTTTTTCTTTTACATCTTTATTGGAGTATAATTGCTTTACAATTGTGTGTTAGTTTCTGCTGTATAAAAAAGTGAATCAGCTATGCGTATACATATAACACCATATCCCCTCCCTCTTGCACCTCCCTCTCACTCCCTTATCCCACCCTTTTAGGTGGTCACAAAGCACAGAGCTGATCTCCCTGTGCTATGTGGCTGCTTCCCAGTAGCTATCAATTTTACATTTGGTAGTGTATATATGTCCATACCACTCTCTCACTTTGTCCCAGCTTACCCTTCCCTCTCCCCATGTCCTCAAGTCCTTTCTCTACGTCTGTGTCCTTAATCCTTTCCTGCCCCTACGTTCTTCATAAACTTTTTTTTTTTAGATTCCATATATATGTGTTAGCATACGGTATTTGTTTTTCTCTTTCTGACTTACTTCACTCTGTAGGACAGACTCTAGATCCATCCACCTCACTAAAAATAACTCAATTTCGTTTCTTTTTATGGCTGAATAATGTTCCATTGTATATATGTGCCACATCTTCTTTATCCATTTATCTGTTGATGGACACTTAGGTTGCTTCCATGTCCTGGCTATTGTAAATAGAGCTACAGTGAACATTGTGGTACATGACTCTTTTTGAATTATGGTTTTCTCAGGGTAAATGTCCAGGAGTGGGTTTGCTGGGTTGTATGGTAGTTCTATTTTTAGTTTTTAAGGAAGCCCCATACCGTTCTACCTAGTGGCTATATCAATTTACATTCCCACCAACAGTGCAAGAGGGTTCCCTTTTCTCCAATAAATGCCTCTCCAGCATTTACTGTTGGTAGATTTTTTGATGATGGCCATTCTGACTGGTGTGAGGTGATACCTCACTGTAGTTTTGATTTGCATTTCTCTAATGATTAGTGATGCTCAGCATCCTTTCATGTGTTTGTTGGCAACCTGTATATCTTCTTTGGAGAAATTTCTATTTAGGTCTTCTGCCCATTTTTGGATTGGGTTGTTTGGTTTTGTGATATTGAGCTACATGAGCTGCTTTTTGTAGATTAATCCTTTGCCATTTGCTTCATTTGAAAATATTTTCTCCCATTCTGATGGTTGTCTTTTCATCTTGCTTAAGTTTTCCTTTGCTGTGCAAAAGAATTTATGTTTCATTCGGTCCCATTTTTTAATTTTTGTTTTTATTTCCATTTCTCTAGGAGGTGGGTCAAAAAGGATCTTGCTATGATTTATGTCATAGACTGTTCTGCTTATGTTTTCTTCTAAGAGTTTTATAGTGGCTGGTCTTATATTTAGGTCTCTAATCCATTTTGAGTTATTTTTGTGTATGGTGTTAGGGAGTGTACTAATTTCATTCTTTTACATGTAGCTGTCCAGTTTTCCCAACACCACTTACTGAAGACACTGTCTTTTCTCCATTGTATACCCTTGCCTCCTTTGTCATAGATTAGTTAACCATAGGTACGTGGGTTTATCTCTGTGCTTTCTATCCTTTTCTATTGACCTATATTTCTGTGTTTGTGTCAGTACCATATTATCTTGATTACTGTAGCTTTGTAATATAGTCTGAAGTCTGGAAGTCTGATTCCTCGAGCTCTTTTTTTTCCCCCTCAAGACTGCTTTGGCTATCCAGGGTCTTTTGTGTCTCCCTACAAATTTTAAGATTTTTTTTTCTTGTTCTGTAGAAAATGCCAAAGGTATTTTGATCGGGATTGCATTGAATCTGTAGATTGCTTTGGGTAGTATAGTCATTTTCACAATATTGATTCTTCTAATCCAAGGACATGGTATATGTCTCCATCTGTTTATATCATCTTTGATTTCTTTCATCAGTGTCTTATAGTTTTCTGAGTACAGGTCTTTTACTTCCTTAGGTAGGTTTATTCCTAGGTATTTTATTCTTTTTGTTGCAGTGGTAATGGGATTGTTTCCTTAATTTCTCTTTCTGATCTTTCATTGTTAGTGTGTAGGAATGCAAGCAATTTCTGTGCATTAATTTTGTATCCTGCAACTTTACCAAATTCATTGATTAGCTCCAGTGGTTTTCTGGTGGCATCTTTAAGATTCTCTATCTATGATATCATGTCATCTGCAAACAGTGACAATTTTACTTCTTCTTTTCCGTTTTGTATTCCTTTTATTTCTTTTTCTTCTCTGATTGCCATGGCTAGGACTTCCAAAACTATGTTGAATAGCAGTGGTGAGAGTGGACATCCTCGTCTTGTTCCTGATCTTAGAGGAAACGCTTTCAGTTTTTCACCATTGAGAATGCTGTTTGCTGTGGGTTTGTCATATATGGCCTTTATTATGTTGAGGTAGTTTCCGTCTATGCCCACACTCTGCAGAGTTTTTATCGTAAATGAGTGTTGAATTTTCTCAAAATCTTTTCCTTCATCTATTGAGATGACCATATGGTTTTATTCTACAATTTGTTAATATGGTGTATCACATTGATTTGTGTATATTGAAGAATCCTTGCATCCCTGGGATAAACCCCACTTGATCATGGTGTATGATCCTTTTAATGTGTTGTTCGATTCTGTTTGCTAGTATTTTGTTGAGGATTTTTGCATCTATATTCATCAGGGATATTGGTCTATAATTTTCTTTCCTTGTAGTATCTCTGTCTGATTTTGGTATCAGGGTGATGGTGGTCTCATAGAATGAGTTTGGGAGTGTTCCTTCCCCTGCAATTGTTTTGAAGAATTTGAGAAGGTTGGGTGTTAGCTCTTCTCTAAATGTTTGATAGAATTCACCTGTAATGCCATCTGGTTCTGGACTTTTGTTTGTTGGAAGATTTTTAATCACAGTTTCAATTTCATTGCTTGTGATAGGTTTGTTCATATTTTCTATTTCTTCCTGGTTCAGTCTTAGAAGGTTATACCTTTCTAAGAATTTTCCATTTCTTCCAGATTGTCCATTTTATTGGCACAGAGTTGCTTGTAGTAGTCTCTTAGGATGCTTTGTATTCCTGTGGTGTCTGTTGTAACTTCTCCTTTTTCACTTCTAATTTTGTTGATTTGCGTCCTCTCCCTCTTTTTCTTGAGTGTGGCTAAAGGTTGATCATTTTTGCTTATCTTCTCAAAGAACCAGCTTTTAGTTTTGATGATCTTTGCTTCCGTTTTCTTTGTTTCTATTTCATTTATTTCTGCTCTGATCTTTAGGATTTCTTTCCTTCTACTAACTTTGGGTTTTGTTCTTCTTTCTCTAGTTCCTCTAGGTGTAAGGTTAGATTGTTTATTTGAGATTTTTCTTGTTTCTTGAGGTAGGCTTGTATTGCTATAAACTTCCCTCTTAGAACTCCTTTTGCTGCATCCCATAGGTTTTGGATCATCGTGTTTTGGTTGTCATTTGTCTCTAGGTAGTTTTTGATTTCCCCTTTGATTTCTTCAGTGATCTCTTGGTTATTTAGTAACGTATTGTTTAGCCTCCATGTGTTTGTGTTTTTTACAGTTTTTTCCGTGTAATTGATTTCTAATCTCATAGCATTGTGGTCGGAACAGCTGCTTGATATGATTTCAGTTTTCTTAAATTTACTGAGGCTTTATCTGTGACCCAAGATGTGATCTATCCTGGAGAATGTTCCGTGTGCAGTTGAGAAGAACGTGTAATCTGCTGTTTTTGGATGGAATGTCCTATAAATATCAATGAACTCTATCTGGTCTATTGTGTCATTTAAAGCTTGTGTTTCCTTATTAATTTTCTGTCTGGCTGATCTCCACTGGTGTAAGTGAGCTGTTAAAGTCCCCCGCTATTATTGTGTTACTGTCGATTTCCTCTTTTATAGCTGTTAGCAGTTGCCTTATACATTGAGGTGCTCCTATGTTGGGTACATATATATTTATAATTGTTATATCTTCTTCTTGGATTGATCCCTTGACCATTATGTAGTGTCTTTCCTTGTCTCTTGTAACATTCTTTATTTTAAAGTCTATTTTATCTGATATGAGTATTGCTACTCCAGCTTTCTTTTGATTTTCATTAGCATAGAATATATTTTTCCATCGCCTCACTTTCAGTCTGTATGTGTCCCTAGGTCTGAAATGGGTCTCTTGTAGACAGCATATATATGGGTCTTGTTTTTGTATCCATTCAGCCAGTCTATGTCTTTTGGTTGGAACATTTAGTGCATTCACGTTTAAGGTAATTATCGATATGTATGTTCCTACTACTATTTTCTTAATTGTTATGGGTTTGTCTTGGTGGGTCCTTTTCTTCTCTTGTGTTTCCCACTTAGAGAAGTTCTTTTAGCATTTGGTGTAGAGCTGGTTGCATGGTGCTGAATTCTCTTAGCTTTTGCTTGTCTGTAAGGCTTTTGATTTCTCCATCAAATCTGAATGAGCTCTTTGCAGGGTGCAGTACCCTTGGTTGTAGGTTCTTCCCTTTCATCACTTTAAATTTATCATGCCACTTCCTTCTGGCTTGTAGATTTTCTGCTGAGAAATCAGCTGTTATCCTTATGGGATTTCCCTTGTATGTTATTTGTCATTTTTCCCTTGCTGCTTTCAATAATTTTTCTTTGTCGTTAATTTTTGTCAATTTGATTACTATGTGTCTTGTCATTTTTCTCCTTTGGTTTCTCCTGCCTGGGACACTCTGTGCTTCTGGACTTGGGTGGCTATTTCTTTTCCCATGCTAGGGAAGTTTTTGACCATAATCTCTTCAAATATATTCTCGGGTCCTTTCTCTCTCTCTTCTCCTTCTGGGACCCCTATAATGCGAATGTTGTTGCGTTTAATGTTGTCCCAGAGGACTCTTGGGGTGTCTTCATTTATTTTCATTCTTTTTCTTTATTCTGTTCCATGGCAGTGATTTCCACCTTTCTGTCTTCCAGGCCACTTATCCGTTCTTCTGCCACAGTTATTCTGCTACTGATTCCTTCTAGTGTATTTTTCATTTCAGTTATTACATTGTTCACCTCTGTTTGTTTGTTCTTTAACTCTTCTAGGTGTTTGTTCCTTAATTCTTCTAGGTCTTTGTTAAGCATTTCTTGTGTCTTCTCGATCTTTGCCTCCTTTCTTTTTCTAAGGTCTTGGCTCAACTTCACTATCATTATTCTGAATTCTTTTTCTGGAAGGTTCCCTATCTCCACCTCATTCCGTTTTTTTTCTGGGGTTTTATCTTGTTCCTTGATCTGGTATAAAGTCCTCTGCCTTTTCATTTTGTCTATCTTTCTGTGAATGTGGTTTTCCTTCCACAGGCTGCAGAATTGTAGTTCTTCTTGCTTCTGCTGTCTGCTCTCTGGTGGATGAGTCTATCTTAGAGGCTTGTGCAAGCTTCCTGATGGGAGGGACTGGTGGTGGGTAGAGCTGGGTGTTGCTTTGGTGGGCAGAGCTTTAATCCGCTTGTCTACGGATTAAATAAAACTTTAATAAAAAGTTGAATCTGCTTGTCTGCTGATGCATGGGGCTGGGTTCCCTCCCTGTTGGTTGTTTGGCCTGAGGCGACCCAGCACTGGAGCCTACCTTGCTCTTGGTGGGGCTAATGGCGGACTCTGGGAGGGCTCACACCAAGGAGTATTTCCCAGAACTTCTGCTGCCAGTGTTGTTGTCCTCACGGTGAGCCACAGCCACAGCCACCAGCTGCCTCTGCAGGAGACCCTCTAAAAGTAGCAGGTAGTTCTGGTCATTCCCCTACGGGGTCACTGCTCCTTCCCCTGGGTCCTGATGTGCACACTACTTTGTGTGTGCCCTCCAAGAGTGGAGTATCTGAGTGGAGTTGAGACTCTGAGACTCTGTGTGGAGTCGCACAGACTCTGGGTCCTGTGAAGCTTCGATGTTTTGTGATTCTAGAAATCCTATAGGAGACGGTCCACAGCAGGTGAAGCTAATGTTGTCAGTAGAGGTGTTGAAGCCAAAGATCTGCAGTTCCGGCTATAGGTGCCGATGTACATACAGGACAAAATCATCTCGTGTGAATGTAGTTCAGGCATGTTTAAGATGAATGCAGTCATGTTAATGCCTACCATATTCTATCTTGAGCCTCTCCTCAGGGACCTCCTCCTCAGTTCCTGAGGCTCCTGTAAGTCATGTACAGGGGACTGGAGAGTGGGCTCTGTCCAGTCTGAGCCCTGAGTTACCCTGTGTGTATCTTAGGATACTTTGTATTTCTGTGGTGTCTGTTGTAACATCATCTCTTTCATTTCAGATTTATTTGGGCCCTCTCTTTTTTAACAAAACATACTACTGTTGTCTTTTATTCTTTACAGAAGTTTAATCAGTGTTTGATCTACTATCCTTACCCTATGTATACTTTTTGCAGTGAGATTTTTACTTTTCTTTGTTTCCTTGTTACTATCAATAATTAGTGAGACTTCTTTTAAGCTACCTTCAACATTGCTTATAAAGCTGCTTTATTAGTGATGACAGAGCCTTAATGGAAGTCATGTTCTGGTTGTAAATTAGAATGCAATGTGCCAGCAAAAAGCCCCTTAAGTTTATGTCTCATTACTTCTTGTTCTTTTTTTAATTTAATTTTTATTTTTTGTCAGAGCAAATTTGATTAAAATGTTTTGTTTCTTCTAGGTGTGCAAGATGTGGTTCTTTTAAACATATACATATATCTATTCTTCTTTGGATCATTTTCCCATGTAGGTTATGACACCATGTTGAGTAGTCTTGTCTTGGTATTACTTAGGTCTTTGGTGATTACATATTTCACATGTGTTTCTATATCTATCTTAACCCCAATATCCTAATGTATCCAATCCTCACACCTTTCCATTTGGTGAACCCTAAGTTTGTTTAATGAATCTGTGATTGCATTTCTCTGTGGAAATATCTTCATTGGTATCAATTTTTAGCTAAGACCTATAAGTGATATTATAGGATATGTGTCTTTTGCTTTCTGACTTAGTACAATTTGCCTGATTAACTCAAGAATCATACACAGTGCTGCAAATGGCATTGTTTTGTTTTTTTCCCTGGCTCATATTCCATCTGTACGTGTACCAGTTATTCTTTGGCCACGCACCTCTTGATGGACTTTTTGGTTGCCTCCATGTCTTGGTTATTGTAATACTGCTGCAATGCACATTTGCTTGCCTGTGTCTTTCCAGTTCTATCTCCTTATGTTATAGGCCAAGGAGTGGGCTTGCTGTATCATATGGTAGCTCAGTGTGTACGTTTTAAAGGCACCACCATTCAGTTCTCATTAGTGGCTCTTTCCAGGTTATGTCCCACTTAAAATTGAGGGTATGCATTTCTCCAAAACACCTTCAATATTTATTGTTTGTAGTTTGCTTGCTGCTGGTTATTCTAACAGGTGCGAGCTGATACATCTGTGTGGCTGAATTTGCATGTGTCCCATAATCTGTTGAAATTGATCTTTAAAGCATGCTCTTTTTATTTATCAAACTGTGATTACAGCTTAGTTCTTCACATTGTTTTCTTAAAGTAAGTGTCACATTTTGAAAAGTTTTGGCCACTACCTCCCTCAAGACATTTTGAGGGCAGGTTTCATTTACAGCCTGAAGTACTTGTTCATATGAAGTGACCATTAACACAGATTTTAAAGCTGCTTTTGCAGGTAACGGCCAGAGAGCGGCAGCCTATTTACGTTCCCCAATCTGGTAACTAGGGAAAGAGTCCTTCAGCTGAAAGAGTGTCCAGCTTTATTTCTCATCCAGCTGTGGGTCTAGATATGATCAAACAAGGTTGCATCACAGCCCAGGAACAAATTATGTAAAATTTCCTCTCTCTATCACTGTCTTATTTTTTTGGGTTTTTAAAAGTTATTTAATTTAAAATGGGGATTCGCTACTTTTCACTGCTGTGTTTATGCCGCTTTACACCCACTTGACTCACTTCCAGACAGATATCAATACATAGGTTTTAAGATTCTTACTAGTCACATATATTCTTGTGCGGTGAATAGGGGGTGTTGAGTCCAGTTCACTGAGCAAGGAGTAGGTCTTGTCTATTACATATTGGGTGTATGGATCGGTATCTGAGCGAATTTGAAACCCTTGTTTTATGCATCACCCCACCTCACCTTTCCCGTTAAGCAGCCATAGTGTGTTTTCTAAACGTGTGAGTCTGTTCTGTTTTGTAATTCAGTTCAAGTGTAGCGGTTTTTACATTCCCTCTATAAGTGATAGCTTATGATAAGTGTCTTTTTCTGTGTGACTTATTTCACTTAGAATCGTCGTACCTAAATCCAATCATCTTGCTTCTCCTAGCCTTATGACATTGATTTCATGTCTGAGTGATATTCCATTGTACATAAGGACCACAACTTCTTTATCCATTTTTCTCTTTCCTGGGATATTTAAGGTGTCATGAAGTGGAGGTTCTTGTCAACAGAGCAGCCCTAAACTTTGGGGTGCCTGTGTCTTGCTGATTTTTAGTTTTCCCAATTTATACGCCCATGAGTGGACGTGCCCTATGCTCCCTAAGCTGTGTTTTCTCGATGTTTCAGGACACACCGTACACTTCTCCAGAGTGGCTGTTGGCAATTTACATCCCGCCCATCAGCGTAGCAAGGCTGCCATTTCTCCATGGCCTGTCCTGCATTTCTGGTTTTGACACTTTTTGCAGCATGGCCCTTTTGACCGATGGGAAGCGAGACTACTTTGTAGCGCTGATTTGCCTTTCCAGGTTGCTTGGTTGGCCAAAAAGGGCGTATGCGTTTTTTCCTGAATATATTCAGGAAAAAACGCATACGCCCTTTTTGGCCAAGGGCATCATTGTCGACGTTTTGCGACTTTTCATGTGCTTTAAAGGCGATTCGAATCTACCTCCCGAAACCTGTTTCCTGCAATTCTGCCTTGCTTTCAAATCCTCTTCGTTGCCTTCCCTCAATATATTTGTGGACGAGAGTTATCATTTATAACTCTGCGGGTTTGTGAATGGCAGTGTCCCTGGGCTCCATTTTTCAACTCGCTTTTTTGGGAGCTGGCCCTAAGAGCGTGGGATTGCCTCAGGCCCTATTCTGCTTCTGGGCGGCAGGCTGAGCCTGTGGTTAATTCTTCTTCCTGATGGGAAAATAGAGTGACCTGTGCCTGTCCCAACACCTAGATCTAGTCTCTCATTGGTTGGCCCTCTTCCCGTTCATCCTCAGGACAAATTGCAACCTGTAGGGAACAGGAGGTTAAAGGTGCTGATTCTCCAAGTAGGGAGATTGCTAGTAAAGTACCTGGAATGGCGAACCCGAGCACAAGGAGATGAGAAATGAGGTGTGTTTTAGAAACCTTTCAAAATCACACGGTGTACCATCTTCTGGGTTACTCATGTATGTTTTCGATGTAGGAAGATGCCCTTGAACCTGGAGATTTGGGACCCATGGGATGCGTACCACGCAGTATTACTTTAAAGGTTCTGCGTTTGCTCACCCAACCTCACCCAAACTCTCAGCCCCAAGACTGTCCACCCTTATGTCTTATCCAGCTGTATGTCTAGATATGGTCAATCCAGGTTGCATCCCAGCCCCAGACCGAATTTTGGAAGAATTTCTCTCTGTTTCACTGTCTTTGTTTTACGGGTTTTTAAAAGTAATTTATTTTTATAATGGGGTTTATCTGCTTTTAACGGCTGTGTTTATGCGGCTTTACACCCACTTGACTCACTTCCAGACAGATATCAATACATAGGTTTTAAGATTCTTACTAGTCACATATATTCTTGTGCGGTGAATAGGGGGTGTTGAGTCCAGTTCACTGAGCAAGGAGTAGGTCTTGTCTATTACATATTGGGTGTATGGAACGGTATCTGAGCGAATTTGAAACCCTTGTTTTATGCATCACCTCACCTCACCTTTCCCGTTAAGCAGCCATAGTGTGTTTTCTAAACGTGTGACTCTGTTCTGTTTTGTAATTCAGTTCAAGTGTAGCGGTTTTTACATTCCCTCTATAAGTGATAGCTTATGATAAGTGTCTTTTTCTGTGTGACTTATTTCACTTAGAATCGTCGTACCTAAATCCAATCATCTTGCTTCTCCTAGCCTTATGACATTGATTTCATGTCTGAGTGATATTCCATTGTACATAAGGACCACAACTTCTTTATCCATTTTTCTCTTTCCTGGGATATTTAAGGTGTCATGAAGTGGAGGTTCTTGTCAACAGAGCAGCCCTAAACTTTGGGGTGCCTGTGTCTTGCTGATTTTTAGTTTTCCCAATTTATACGCCCATGAGTGGACGTGCCCTATGCTCCCTAAGCTGTGTTTTTTCGATGTTTCAGGACACACCGTACTCTTCTCCAGAGTGGCTGTTCGCAATTTACATCCCACCCATCAGCGTAGCAAGGCTGCCATTTCTCCATGGCCTGTCCTGCATTTCTGGTTTTGACACTTTTTGCAGCATGGCCCTTTTGACCGATGGGAAGCGAGACTTCTTTGTAGCGCTGATTTGCCTTTCCAGGTTGCTTGGTTGGCCAAAAAGGGCGTATGCGTTTTTTCCTGAATATATTCAGGAAAAAACGCATACGCCCTTTTTGGCCAAGGGCATCATTGTCGAAGTTTTACCACTTTACATATGTTTAAAGGCGATTCGAATCTACCTCCTGAAACATGTTTCCTGCAATTCTGCCTTGCTTTCAAATCCTCTTCGTTGCCTTCCCTCAATATATTTGTGGAAGAGAGTTATCATTTATAACTCTGCGGGTTTGTGAATGGCAGTGCCCCTGAGCTCCATTTTTCAACTGTCTTTTTTGGGAGCTGTCCGCAAAAGCACGGGATTGCCTCAGACCCTATTCAGGTTCCGGGGGGCAGGCTGAGCCTGTGGTTAATTCTTCTTCCTGATGGGAAAATAGAGTGACCTGTGCCTGTCCCAACACCTAGATCTAGTCTCTCATTGGTTGCCCCTCTTCCCTTTCATCCTCAGGACAAATTGCAACCTGTACGGAACAGGAGGTTAAAGGTGCTGATTCTCCAAGTAGGGAGATTTCTAGTAAAGTAGCTGGAATGGCGAACCCGAACACAAGGAAATGAGAAATGAGGTGCGTTTTAGAAACCTTTCAAAATCACACAGTGTACCACCTTCTGGGTTTCTCATGCATGTTTTCGATATAGGAATATGCCCTTCAACCTGGAGATTTGGGACCCATGGGAAGTGTACCAGGCAGTATTACTTTAAAGGGTCTGTGTTTGCTCACCCAACCTCACCCAACCTCTCAGCCCCAAGTGTGTCCACCCTTATGTCTCATCCAGCTGTGCGTCTAGATATGGTCAATCCAGGTTGCATCACAGCCCCTGAACGAATTTTGTAAGAATTTCTCTCTCTTTCACTGTCTTTGTTTTACGGGTTTTTAAAAGTAATTTATTTTTATAATGGGGTTTAGCTGCTTTTCACGGCTGTGTTTATGCGGCTTTACACCCACCTGACTCTCTTCCAGACAGATATCAATACATAGGTTTTAAGATTCTTACTAGTCACATATATTCTTGTGCGGTGAATAGGGGGTGTTGAGTCCAGTTCAATGAGCAAGGAGTAGGTCTTATCTATTACATATTGGGTGTATGGAACGGTATCTGAGCCAATTTGAAACCCTTGTTTTATGCATCACCCCACCTCACCTTTCCCGTTAAGCAGCCATAGTGTGTTTTCTAAACGTGTGACTCTGTTCTGTTTTGTAATTCAGTTCAAGTGTAGCGGTTTTTACATTCCCTCTATAAGTGATACCTTATGATAAGTGTCTTTTTCTGTGTGACTTATTTCACTTAGAATCATCGTACCTAAGTCCACTCATCTTGCTTTTTCTATACTTATGACATTGATTTCATGTCTGAGTGATATTCCATTGTACATAAGGACCACAACTTCTTTATCCATTTTTCTCTTTCCTGGGATATTTAAGGTGTCATGAAGTGGAGGTTCTTGTCAACAGAGCAGCCCTAAACTTTGGGGTGCCTGTGTCTTGCTGATTTTTAGTTTTCCCAATTTATACGCCCATGAGTGGACGTGCCCTATGCTCCCTAAGCTGTGTTTTTTCGATGTTTCAGGACACACCGTACTCTTCTCCAGAGTGGCTGTTCGCAATTTACATCCCACCCATCAGCGTAGCAAGGCTGCCATTTCTCCATGGCCTGTCCTGCATTTCTGGTTTTGACACTTTTTGCAGCATGGCCCTTTTGACCGATGGGAAGCGAGACTTCTTTGTAGCGCTGATTTGCCTTTCCAGGTTGCTTGGTTGGCCAAAAAGGGCGTATGCGTTTTTTCCTGAATATATTCAGGAAAAAACGCATACGCCCTTTTTGGCCAAGGGCATCATTGTCGAAGTTTTACCACTTTACATATGTTTAAAGGCGATTCGAATCTACCTCCTGAAACATGTTTCCTGCAATTCTGCCTTGCTTTCAAATCCTCTTCGTTGCCTTCCCTCAATATATTTGTGGAAGAGAGTTATCATTTATAACTCTGCGGGTTTGTGAATGGCAGTGCCCCTGAGCTCCATTTTTCAACTGTCTTTTTTGGGAGCTGTCCGCAAAAGCACGGGATTGCCTCAGACCCTATTCAGGTTCCGGGGGGCAGGCTGAGCCTGTGGTTAATTCTTCTTCCTGATGGGAAAATAGAGTGACCTGTGCCTGTCCCAACACCTAGATCTAGTCTCTCATTGGTTACCCCTCTTCCCTTTCATCCTCAGGACAAATTGCAACCTGTACGGAACAGGAGGTTAAAGGTGCTGATTCTCCAAGTAGGGAGATTTCTAGTAAAGTAGCTGGAATGGCGAACCCGAACACAAGGAAATGAGAAATGAGGTGCGTTTTAGAAACCTTTCAAAATCACACTGTGTACCATCTTCTGGGTTTCTCATGCATGTTTTCGATGTATGAATATGCCCTTGAACCTGGAGATTTCGGACCCATGGGATGGGTACCAGGCAGTGTTACTTTAAAGGGTCTGTGTTTGCTCACCCAACCTCACCCAACCTCTCAGCCCCAAGTGTGTCCACCCTTATGTCTCATCCAGCTGTGGGTCTAGATATGGTCAATCCAGGTTGCATCACAGCCCCTGAACGAATTTTGTAAGAATTTCTCTCTCTTTCACTGTCTTTGTTTTACGGGTTTTTAAAAGTAATTTATTTTTATAATGGGGTTTAGCTGCTTTTCACGGCTGTGTTTATGCGGCTTTACACCCACTTGACTCACTTCCAGAGAGATATCAATACATAGGTTTTAAGATTCTTACTAGTCAGATATATTCTTGTGTGGTGAATAGGGGGTGTTGAGTCCAGTTCACTGAGCAAGGAGTCGGTCTTTTCTATTACATATTGGGTGTATGGAACGGTATCTGAGCCAATTTGTAACCCTTGTTTTATGCATCACCCCACCTCACCTTTCCCGTTAAGCAGCCATAGTGTGTTTTCTAAACGTGTGACTCTGTTCTGTTTTGTAATTCAGTTCAAGTGTAGCGGTTTTTACATTCCCTCTATAAGTGATAGCTTATGATAAGTGTCTTTTTCTGTGTGACTTATTTCACTTAGAATCATCGTACCTAATTCCACTCATCTTGCTTTTTCTATCCTTATGTCATTGATTTCATGTCTGAGTGATATTCCATTGTACATAAGGACCACAACTTCTTTATCCATTTTTCTCTTTCCTGGGATATTTAAGGTGTCGTGAAGTGGAGGTTCTTGTCAACAGAGCAGCCCTAAACTTTGGGGTGCCTGTGTCTTGCTGATTTTTAGTTTTCCCAATTTATACGCCCATGAGTGGACGTGCCCTATGCTCCCTAAGCTGTGTTTTCTCGATGTTTCAGGACACACCGTACACTTCTCCAGAGTGGCTGTTGGCAATTTACATCCCGCCCATCAGCGTAGCAAGGCTGCCATTTCTCCATGGCCTGTCCTGCATTTCTGGTTTTGACACTTTTTGCAGCATGGCCCTTTTGACCGATGGGAAGCGAGACTACTTTGTAGCGCTGATTTGCCTTTCCAGGTTGCTTGGTTGGCCAAAAAGGGCGTATGCGTTTTTTCCTGAATATATTCAGGAAAAAACGCATACGCCCTTTTTGGCCAAGGGCATCATTGTCGACGTTTTGCGACTTTTCATGTGCTTTAAAGGCGATTCGAATCTACCTCCCGAAACCTGTTTCCTGCAATTCTGCCTTGCTTTCAAATCCTCTTCGTTGCCTTCCCTCAATATATTTGTGGACGAGAGTTATCATTTATAACTCTGCGGGTTTGTGAATGGCAGTGTCCCTGGGCTCCATTTTTCAACTCGCTTTTTTGGGAGCTGGCCCTAAGAGCGTGGGATTGCCTCAGGCCCTATTCTGCTTCTGGGCGGCAGGCTGAGCCTGTGGTTAATTCTTCTTCCTGATGGGAAAATAGAGTGACCTGTGCCTGTCCCAACACCTAGATCTAGTCTCTCATTGGTTGGCCCTCTTCCCGTTCATCCTCAGGACAAATTGCAACCTGTAGGGAACAGGAGGTTAAAGGTGCTGATTCTCCAAGTAGGGAGATTGCTAGTAAAGTACCTGGAATGGCGAACCCGAGCACAAGGAGATGAGAAATGAGGTGTGTTTTAGAAACCTTTCAAAATCACACGGTGTACCATCTTCTGGGTTACTCATGTATGTTTTCGATGTAGGAAGATGCCCTTGAACCTGGAGATTTGGGACCCATGGGATGCGTACCACGCAGTATTACTTTAAAGGTTCTGCGTTTGCTCACCCAACCTCACCCAAACTCTCAGCCCCAAGACTGTCCACCCTTATGTCTTATCCAGCTGTATGTCTAGATATGGTCAATCCAGGTTGCATCCCAGCCCCAGACCGAATTTTGGAAGAATTTCTCTCTGTTTCACTGTCTTTGTTTTACGGGTTTTTAAAAGTAATTTATTTTTATAATGGGGTTTATCTGCTTTTAACGGCTGTGTTTATGCGGCTTTACACCCACTTGACTCACTTCCAGACAGATATCGATACATAGGTTTTAAGATTCTTACTAGTCACATATATTCTTGTGCGGTGAATAGGGGGTGTTGAGTCCAGTTCACTGAGCAAGGAGTAGGTCTTGTCTATTACATATTGGGTGTATGGAACGGTATCTGAGCGAATTTGAAACCCTTGTTTTATGCATCACCTCACCTCACCTTTCCCGTTAAGCAGCCATAGTGTGTTTTCTAAACGTGTGACTCTGTTCTGTTTTGTAATTCAGTTCAAGTGTAGCGGTTTTTACATTCCCTCTATAAGTGATAGCTTATGATAAGTGTCTTTTTCTGTGTGACTTATTTCACTTAGAATCGTCGTACCTAAATCCAATCATCTTGCTTCTCCTAGCCTTATGACATTGATTTCATGTCTGAGTGATATTCCATTGTACATAAGGACCACAACTTCTTTATCCATTTTTCTCTTTCCTGGGATATTTAAGGTGTCATGAAGTGGAGGTTCTTGTCAACAGAGCAGCCCTAAACTTTGGGGTGCCTGTGTCTTGCTGATTTTTAGTTTTCCCAATTTATACGCCCATGAGTGGACGTGCCCTATGCTCCCTAAGCTGTGTTTTTTCGATGTTTCAGGACACACAGTACACTTCTCCAGAGTGGCTGTTGGCAATTTACATCCCACCCATCAGCATAGCAAGGCTGCCATTTCTCCATGGCCTGTCCTGCATTTCTGGTTTTGACACTTTTTGCAGCATGGCCCTTTTGACCGATGGGAAGCGAGACTTCTTTGTAGCGCTGATTTGCCTTTCCAGGTTGCTTGGTTGGCCAAAAAGGGCGTATGCGTTTTTTCCTGAATATATTCAGGAAAAAACGCATACGCCCTTTTTGGCCAAGGGCATCATTGTCGAAGTTTTACCACTTTACATATGTTTAAAGGCGATTCGAATCTACCTCCTGAAACATGTTTCCTGCAATTCTGCCTTGCTTTCAAATCCTCTTCGTTGCCTTCCCTCAATATATTTGTGGAAGAGAGTTATCATTTATAACTCTGCGGGTTTGTGAATGGCAGTGCCCCTGAGCTCCATTTTTCAACTGTCTTTTTTGGGAGCTGTCCGCAAAAGCACGGGATTGCCTCAGACCCTATTCAGGTTCCGGGGGGCAGGCTGAGCCTGTGGTTAATTCTTCTTCCTGATGGGAAAATAGAGTGACCTGTGCCTGTCCCAACACCTAGATCTAGTCTCTCATTGGTTGCCCCTCTTCCCTTTCATCCTCAGGACAAATTGCAACCTGTACGGAACAGGAGGTTAAAGGTGCTGATTCTCCAAGTACTGAGATTTCTAGTAAAGTAGCTGGAATGGCGAACCCGAACACAAGGAAATGAGAAATGAGGTGCGTTTTAGAAACCTTTCAAAATCACACAGTGTACCACCTTCTGGGTTTCTCATGCATGTTTTCGATATAGGAATATGCCCTTCAACCTGGAGATTTGGGACCCATGGGAAGTGTACCAGGCAGTATTACTTTAAAGGGTCTGTGTTTGCTCACCCAACCTCACCCAACCTCTCAGCCCCAAGTGTGTCCACCCTTATGTCTCATCCAGCTGTGCGTCTAGATATGGTCAATCCAGGTTGCATCACAGCCCCTGAACGAATTTTGTAAGAATTTCTCTCTCTTTCACTGTCTTTGTTTTACGGGTTTTTAAAAGTAATTTATTTTTATAATGGGGTTTAGCTGCTTTTCACGGCTGTGTTTATGCGGCTTTACACCCACTTGACTCTCTTCCAGACAGATATCAATACATAGGTTTTAAGATTCTTACTAGTCACATATATTCTTGTGCGGTGAATAGGGGGTGTTGAGTCCAGTTCAATGAGCAAGGAGTAGGTCTTATCTATTACATATTGGGTGTATGGAACGGTATCTGAGCCAATTTGAAACCCTTGTTTTATGCATCACCCCACCTCACCTTTCCCGTTAAGCAGCCATAGTGTGTTTTCTAAACGTGTGACTCTGTTCTGTTTTGTAATTCAGTTCAAGTGTAGCGGTTTTTACATTCCCTCTATAAGTGATACCTTATGATAAGTGTCTTTTTCTGTGTGACTTATTTCACTTAGAATCATTGTACCTAAGTCCGCTCATCTTGCTTTTTCTATCCTTATGACATTGATTTCATGTCTGAGTGATATTCCATTGTACATAAGGACCACAACTTCTTTATCCATTTTTCTCTTTCCTGGGATATTTAAGGTGTCATGAAGTGGAGGTTCTTGTCAACAGAGCAGCCCTAAACTTTGGGGTGCCTGTGTCTTGCTGATTTTTAGTTTTCCCAATTTATACGCCCATGAGTGGACGTGCCCTATGCTCCCTAAGCTGTGTTTTCTCGATGTTTCAGGACACACCGTACTCTTCTCCAGAGTGGCTGTTGGCAATTTACATCCCGCCCATCAGCATAGCAAGGCTGCCATTTCTCCATGGCCTGTCCTGCATTTCTGGTTTTGACACTTTTTGCAGCATGGCCCTTTTGACCGATGGGAAGCGAGACTACTTTGTAGCGCTGATTTGCCTTTCCAGGTTGCTTGGTTGGCCAAAAAGGGCGTATGCGTTTTTTCCTGAATATATTCAGGAAAAAACGCATACGCCCTTTTTGGCCAAGGGCATCATTGTCGACGTTTTGCGACTTTTCATGTGCTTTAAAGGCGATTCGAATCTACCTCCCGAAACCTGTTTCCTGCAATTCTGCCTTGCTTTCAAATCCTCTTCGTTGCCTTCCCTCAATATATTTGTGGACGAGAGTTATCATTTATAACTCTGAGGGTTTGTGAATGGCAGTGTCCCTGGGCTCCATTTTTCAACTCGCTTTTTTGGGAGCTGGCCCTAAGAGCGTGGGACTGCCTCAGGCCCTATTCTGCTTCTGGGCGGCAGCCTGAGCCTGTGGTTAATTCTTCTTCCTGATGGGAAAATAGAGTGACCTGTGCCTGTCCCAACACCTAGATCTAGTCTCTCATTGGTTGGCCCTCTTCCCGTTCATCCTCAGGACAAATTGCAACCTGTAGGGAACAGGAGGTTAAAGGTGCTGATTCTCCAAGTAGGGAGATTGCTAGTAAAGTACCTGGAATGGCGAACCCGAGCACAAGGAGATGAGAAATGAGGTGTGTTTTAGAAACCTTTCAAAATCACACGGTGTACCATCTTCTGGGTTACTCATGTATGTTTTCGATGTAGGAAGATGCCCTTGAACCTGGAGATTTGGGACCCATGGGATGCGTACCACGCAGTATTACTTTAAAGGTTCTGCGTTTGCTCACCCAACCTCACCCAAACTCTCAGCCCCAAGACTGTCCACCCTTATGTCTTATCCAGCTGTATGTCTAGATATGGTCAATCCAGGTTGCATCCCAGCCCCAGACCGAATTTTGGAAGAATTTCTCTCTGTTTCACTGTCTTTGTTTTACGGGTTTTTAAAAGTAATTTATTTTTATAATGGGGTTTATCTGCTTTTAACGGCTGTGTTTATGCGGCTTTACACCCACTTGACTCACTTCCAGACAGATATCGATACATAGGTTTTAAGATTCTTACTAGTCACATATATTCTTGTGCGGTGAATAGGGGGTGTTGAGTCCAGTTCACTGAGCAAGGAGTAGGTCTTGTCTATTACATATTGGGTGTATGGAACGGTATCTGAGCGAATTTGAAACCCTTGTTTTATGCATCACCTCACCTCACCTTTCCCGTTAAGCAGCCATAGTGTGTTTTCTAAACGTGTGACTCTGTTCTGTTTTGTAATTCAGTTCAAGTGTAGCGGTTTTTACATTCCCTCTATAAGTGATAGCTTATGATAAGTGTCTTTTTCTGTGTGACTTATTTCACTTAGAATCGTCGTACCTAAATCCAATCATCTTGCTTCTCCTAGCCTTATGACATTGATTTCATGTCTGAGTGATATTCCATTGTACATAAGGACCACAACTTCTTTATCCATTTTTCTCTTTCCTGGGATATTTAAGGTGTCATGAAGTGGAGGTTCTTGTCAACAGAGCAGCCCTAAACTTTGGGGTGCCTGTGTCTTGCTGATTTTTAGTTTTCCCAATTTATACGCCCATGAGTGGACGTGCCCTATGCTCCCTAAGCTGTGTTTTTTCGATGTTTCAGGACACACAGTACACTTCTCCAGAGTGGCTGTTGGCAATTTACATCCCACCCATCAGCATAGCAAGGCTGCCATTTCTCCATGGCCTGTCCTGC
Organism: Eschrichtius robustus; assembly: GCF_028021215.1. NCBI lineage: Eukaryota > Metazoa > Chordata > Mammalia > Artiodactyla > Eschrichtiidae > Eschrichtius > Eschrichtius robustus. Next base: position 797,363 of record NW_027175234.1, read on the forward strand.
ATTTCTGGTTTTGACACTTTTTGCAGCATGGCCCTTTTGACCGATGGGAAGCGAGACTTCTTTGTAGCGCTGATTTGCCTTTCCAGGTTGCTTGGTTGGCCAAAAAGGGCGTATGCGTTTTTTCCTGAATATATTCAGGAAAAAACGCATACGCCCTTTTTGGCCAAGGGCATCATTGTCGAAGTTTTACCACTTTACATATGTTTAAAGGCGATTCGAATCTACCTCCTGAAACATGTTTCCTGCAATTCTGCCTTGCTTTCAAATCCTCTTCGTTGCCTTCCCTCAATATATTTGTGGAAGAGAGTTATCATTTATAACTCTGCGGGTTTGTGAATGGCAGTGCCCCTGAGCTCCATTTTTCAACTGTCTTTTTTGGGAGCTGTCCGCAAAAGCACGGGATTGCCTCAGACCCTATTCAGGTTCCGGGGGGCAGGCTGAGCCTGTGGTTAATTCTTCTTCCTGATGGGAAAATAGAGTGACCTGTGCCTGTCCCAACACCTAGATCTAGTCTCTCATTGGTTGCCCCTCTTCCCTTTCATCCTCAGGACAAATTGCAACCTGTACGGAACAGGAGGTTAAAGGTGCTGATTCTCCAAGTACTGAGATTTCTAGTAAAGTAGCTGGAATGGCGAACCCGAACACAAGGAAATGAGAAATGAGGTGCGTTTTAGAAACCTTTCAAAATCACACAGTGTACCACCTTCTGGGTTTCTCATGCATGTTTTCGATATAGGAATATGCCCTTCAACCTGGAGATTTGGGACCCATGGGAAGTGTACCAGGCAGTATTACTTTAAAGGGTCTGTGTTTGCTCACCCAACCTCACCCAACCTCTCAGCCCCAAGTGTGTCCACCCTTATGTCTCATCCAGCTGTGCGTCTAGATATGGTCAATCCAGGTTGCATCACAGCCCCTGAACGAATTTTGTAAGAATTTCTCTCTCTTTCACTGTCTTTGTTTTACGGGTTTTTAAAAGTAATTTATTTTTATAATGGGGTTTAGCTGCTTTTCACGGCTGTGTTTATGCGGCTTTACACCCACTTGACTCTCTTCCAGACAGATATCAATACATAGGTTTTAAGATTCTTACTAGTCACATATATTCTTGTGCGGTGAATAGGGGGTGTTGAGTCCAGTTCAATGAGCAAGGAGTAGGTCTTATCTATTACATATTGGGTGTATGGAACGGTATCTGAGCCAATTTGAAACCCTTGTTTTATGCATCACCCCACCTCACCTTTCCCGTTAAGCAGCCATAGTGTGTTTTCTAAACGTGTGACTCTGTTCTGTTTTGTAATTCAGTTCAAGTGTAGCGGTTTTTACATTCCCTCTATAAGTGATACCTTATGATAAGTGTCTTTTTCTGTGTGACTTATTTCACTTAGAATCATTGTACCTAAGTCCACTCATCTTGCTTTTTCTATCCTTATGACATTGATTTCATGTCTGAGTGATATTCCATTGTACATAAGGACCACAACTTCTTTATCCATTTTTCTCTTTCCTGGGATATTTAAGGTGTCATGAAGTGGAGGTTCTTGTCAACAGAGCAGCCCTAAACTTTGGGGTGCCTGTGTCTTGCTGATTTTTAGTTTTCCCAATTTATACGCCCATGAGTGGACGTGCCCTATGCTCCCTAAGCTGTGTTTTCTCGATGTTTCAGGACACACCGTACTCTTCTCCAGAGTGGCTGTTGGCAATTTACATCCCGCCCATCAGCATAGCAAGGCTGCCATTTCTCCATGGCCTGTCCTGCATTTCTGGTTTTGACACTTTTTGCAGCATGGCCCTTTTGACCGATGGGAAGCGAGACTACTTTGTAGCGCTGATTTGCCTTTCCAGGTTGCTTGGTTGGCCAAAAAGGGCGTATGCGTTTTTTCCTGAATATATTCAGGAAAAAACGCATACGCCCTTTTTGGCCAAGGGCATCATTGTCGACGTTTTGCGACTTTTCATGTGCTTTAAAGGCGATTCGAATCTACCTCCCGAAACCTGTTTCCTGCAATTCTGCCTTGCTTTCAAATCCTCTTCGTTGCCTTCCCTCAATATATTTGTGGACGAGAGTTATCATTTATAACTCTGAGGGTTTGTGAATGGCAGTGTCCCTGGGCTCCATTTTTCAACTCGTTTTTTGGGAGCTGGCCCTAAGAGCGTGGGACTGCCTCAGGCCCTATTCTGCTTCTGGGCGGCAGCCTGAGCCTGTGGTTAATTCTTCTTCCTGATGGGAAAATAGAGTGACCTGTGCCTGTCCCAACACCTAGATCTAGTCTCTCATTGGTTGGCCCTCTTCCCGTTCATCCTCAGGACAAATTGCAACCTGTAGGGAACAGGAGGTTAAAGGTGCTGATTCTCCAAGTAGGGAGATTGCTAGTAAAGTACCTGGAATGGCGAACTCGAGCACAAGGAGATGAGAAATGAGGTGCGTTTTAGAAACCTTTCAAAATCACACGGTGTACCATCTTCTGGGTTACTCATGTATGTTTTCGATGTAGGAAGATGCCCTTGAACCTGGAGATTTGGGACCCATGGGATGCGTACCACGCAGTATTACTTTAAAGGTTCTGCGTTTGCTCACCCAACCTCACCCAAACTCTCAGCCCCAAGACTGTCCACCCTTATGTCTTATCCAGCTGTATGTCTAGATATGGTCAATCCAGGTTGCATCACAGCCCCTGAACGAATTTTGTAAGAATTTCTCTCTCTTTCACTGTCTTTGTTTTACGGGTTTTTAAAAGTAATTTATTTTTATAATGGGGTTTAGCTGCTTTTCACGGCTGTGTTTATGCGGCTTTACACCCACCTGACTCTCTTCCAGACAGATATCAATACATAGGTTTTAAGATTCTTACTAGTCACATATATTCTTGTGCGGTGAATAGGGGGTGTTGAGTCCAGTTCAATGAGCAAGGAGTAGGTCTTATCTATTACATATTGGGTGTATGGAACGGTATCTGAGCCAATTTGAAACCCTTGTTTTATGCATCACCCCACCTCACCTTTCCCGTTAAGCAGCCATAGTGTGTTTTCTAAACGTGTGACTCTGTTCTGTTTTGTAATTCAGTTCAAGTGTAGCGGTTTTTACATTCCCTCTATAAGTGATACCTTATGATAAGTGTCTTTTTCTGTGTGACTTATTTCACTTAGAATCATCGTACCTAAGTCCACTCATCTTGCTTTTTCTATACTTATGACATTGATTTCATGTCTGAGTGATATTCCATTGTACATAAGGACCACAACTTCTTTATCCATTTTTCTCTTTCCTGGGATATTTAAGGTGTCATGAAGTGGAGGTTCTTGTCAACAGAGCAGCCCTAAACTTTGGGGTGCCTGTGTCTTGCTGATTTTTAGTTTTCCCAATTTATACGCCCATGAGTGGACGTGCCCTATGCTCCCTAAGCTGTGTTTTTTCGATGTTTCAGGACACACCGTACTCTTCTCCAGAGTGGCTGTTCGCAATTTACATCCCACCCATCAGCGTAGCAAGGCTGCCATTTCTCCATGGCCTGTCCTGCATTTCTGGTTTTGACACTTTTTGCAGCATGGCCCTTTTGACCGATGGGAAGCGAGACTTCTTTGTAGCGCTGATTTGCCTTTCCAGGTTGCTTGGTTGGCCAAAAAGGGCGTATGCGTTTTTTCCTGAATATATTCAGGAAAAAACGCATACGCCCTTTTTGGCCAAGGGCATCATTGTCGAAGTTTTACCACTTTACATATGTTTAAAGGCGATTCGAATCTACCTCCTGAAACATGTTTCCTGCAATTCTGCCTTGCTTTCAAATCCTCTTCGTTGCCTTCCCTCAATATATTTGTGGAAGAGAGTTATCATTTATAACTCTGCGGGTTTGTGAATGGCAGTGCCCCTGAGCTCCATTTTTCAACTGTCTTTTTTGGGAGCTGTCCGCAAAAGCACGGGATTGCCTCAGACCCTATTCAGGTTCCGGGGGGCAGGCTGAGCCTGTGGTTAATTCTTCTTCCTGATGGGAAAATAGAGTGACCTGTGCCTGTCCCAACACCTAGATCTAGTCTCTCATTGGTTACCCCTCTTCCCTTTCATCCTCAGGACAAATTGCAACCTGTACGGAACAGGAGGTTAAAGGTGCTGATTCTCCAAGTAGGGAGATTTCTAGTAAAGTAGCTGGAATGGCGAACCCGAACACAAGGAAATGAGAAATGAGGTGCGTTTTAGAAACCTTTCAAAATCACACTGTGTACCATCTTCTGGGTTTCTCATGCATGTTTTCGATGTATGAATATGCCCTTGAACCTGGAGATTTCGGACCCATGGGATGGGTACCAGGCAGTGTTACTTTAAAGGGTCTGTGTTTGCTCACCCAACCTCACCCAACCTCTCAGCCCCAAGTGTGTCCACCCTTATGTCTCATCCAGCTGTGGGTCTAGATATGGTCAATCCAGGTTGCATCACAGCCCCTGAACGAATTTTGTAAGAATTTCTCTCTCTTTCACTGTCTTTGTTTTACGGGTTTTTAAAAGTAATTTATTTTTATAATGGGGTTTAGCTGCTTTTCACGGCTGTGTTTATGCGGCTTTACACCCACTTGACTCACTTCCAGAGAGATATCAATACATAGGTTTTAAGATTCTTACTAGTCAGATATATTCTTGTGTGGTGAATAGGGGGTGTTGAGTCCAGTTCACTGAGCAAGGAGTCGGTCTTTTCTATTACATATTGGGTGTATGGAACGGTATCTGAGCCAATTTGTAACCCTTGTTTTATGCATCACCCCACCTCACCTTTCCCGTTAAGCAGCCATAGTGTGTTTTCTAAACGTGTGACTCTGTTCTGTTTTGTAATTCAGTTCAAGTGTAGCGGTTTTTACATTCCCTCTATAAGTGATAGCTTATGATAAGTGTCTTTTTCTGTGTGACTTATTTCACTTAGAATCATCGTACCTAATTCCACTCATCTTGCTTTTTCTATCCTTATGACATTGATTTCATGTCTGAGTGATATTCCATTGTACATAAGGACCACAACTTCTTTATCCATTTTTCTCTTTCCTGGGATATTTAAGGTGTCGTGAAGTGGAGGTTCTTGTCAACAGAGCAGCCCTAAACTTTGGGGTGCCTGTGTCTTGCTGATTTTTAGTTTTCCCAATTTATACGCCCATGAGTGGACGTGCCCTATGCTCCCTAAGCTGTGTTTTCTCGATGTTTCAGGACACACCGTACACTTCTCCAGAGTGGCTGTTGGCAATTTACATCCCGCCCATCAGCGTAGCAAGGCTGCCATTTCTCCATGGCCTGTCCTGCATTTCTGGTTTTGACACTTTTTGCAGCATGGCCCTTTTGACCGATGGGAAGCGAGACTACTTTGTAGCGCTGATTTGCCTTTCCAGGTTGCTTGGTTGGCCAAAAAGGGCGTATGCGTTTTTTCCTGAATATATTCAGGAAAAAACGCATACGCCCTTTTTGGCCAAGGGCATCATTGTCGACGTTTTGCGACTTTTCATGTGCTTTAAAGGCGATTCGAATCTACCTCCCGAAACCTGTTTCCTGCAATTCTGCCTTGCTTTCAAATCCTCTTCGTTGCCTTCCCTCAATATATTTGTGGACGAGAGTTATCATTTATAACTCTGCGGGTTTGTGAATGGCAGTGTCCCTGGGCTCCATTTTTCAACTCGCTTTTTTGGGAGCTGGCCCTAAGAGCGTGGGATTGCCTCAGGCCCTATTCTGCTTCTGGGCGGCAGGCTGAGCCTGTGGTTAATTCTTCTTCCTGATGGGAAAATAGAGTGACCTGTGCCTGTCCCAACACCTAGATCTAGTCTCTCATTGGTTGGCCCTCTTCCCGTTCATCCTCAGGACAAATTGCAACCTGTAGGGAACAGGAGGTTAAAGGTGCTGATTCTCCAAGTAGGGAGATTGCTAGTAAAGTACCTGGAATGGCGAACCCGAGCACAAGGAGATGAGAAATGAGGTGTGTTTTAGAAACCTTTCAAAATCACACGGTGTACCATCTTCTGGGTTACTCATGTATGTTTTCGATGTAGGAAGATGCCCTTGAACCTGGAGATTTGGGACCCATGGGATGCGTACCACGCAGTATTACTTTAAAGGTTCTGCGTTTGCTCACCCAACCTCACCCAAACTCTCAGCCCCAAGACTGTCCACCCTTATGTCTTATCCAGCTGTATGTCTAGATATGGTCAATCCAGGTTGCATCCCAGCCCCAGACCGAATTTTGGAAGAATTTCTCTCTGTTTCACTGTCTTTGTTTTACGGGTTTTTAAAAGTAATTTATTTTTATAATGGGGTTTATCTGCTTTTAACGGCTGTGTTTATGCGGCTTTACACCCACTTGACTCACTTCCAGACAGATATCGATACATAGGTTTTAAGATTCTTACTAGTCACATATATTCTTGTGCGGTGAATAGGGGGTGTTGAGTCCAGTTCACTGAGCAAGGAGTAGGTCTTGTCTATTACATATTGGGTGTATGGAACGGTATCTGAGCGAATTTGAAACCCTTGTTTTATGCATCACCTCACCTCACCTTTCCCGTTAAGCAGCCATAGTGTGTTTTCTAAACGTGTGACTCTGTTCTGTTTTGTAATTCAGTTCAAGTGTAGCGGTTTTTACATTCCCTCTATAAGTGATAGCTTATGATAAGTGTCTTTTTCTGTGTGACTTATTTCACTTAGAATCGTCGTACCTAAATCCAATCATCTTGCTTCTCCTAGCCTTATGACATTGATTTCATGTCTGAGTGATATTCCATTGTACATAAGGACCACAACTTCTTTATCCATTTTTCTCTTTCCTGGGATATTTAAGGTGTCATGAAGTGGAGGTTCTTGTCAACAGAGCAGCCCTAAACTTTGGGGTGCCTGTGTCTTGCTGATTTTTAGTTTTCCCAATTTATACGCCCATGAGTGGACGTGCCCTATGCTCCCTAAGCTGTGTTTTTTCGATGTTTCAGGACACACAGTACACTTCTCCAGAGTGGCTGTTGGCAATTTACATCCCACCCATCAGCATAGCAAGGCTGCCATTTCTCCATGGCCTGTCCTGCATTTCTGGTTTTGACACTTTTTGCAGCATGGCCCTTTTGACCGATGGGAAGCGAGACTTCTTTGTAGCGCTGATTTGCCTTTCCAGGTTGCTTGGTTGGCCAAAAAGGGCGTATGCGTTTTTTCCTGAATATATTCAGGAAAAAACGCATACGCCCTTTTTGGCCAAGGGCATCATTGTCGAAGTTTTACCACTTTACATATGTTTAAAGGCGATTCGAATCTACCTCCTGAAACATGTTTCCTGCAATTCTGCCTTGCTTTCAAATCCTCTTCGTTGCCTTCCCTCAATATATTTGTGGAAGAGAGTTATCATTTATAACTCTGCGGGTTTGTGAATGGCAGTGCCCCTGAGCTCCATTTTTCAACTGTCTTTTTTGGGAGCTGTCCGCAAAAGCACGGGATTGCCTCAGACCCTATTCAGGTTCCGGGGGGCAGGCTGAGCCTGTGGTTAATTCTTCTTCCTGATGGGAAAATAGAGTGACCTGTGCCTGTCCCAACACCTAGATCTAGTCTCTCATTGGTTGCCCCTCTTCCCTTTCATCCTCAGGACAAATTGCAACCTGTACGGAACAGGAGGTTAAAGGTGCTGATTCTCCAAGTACTGAGATTTCTAGTAAAGTAGCTGGAATGGCGAACCCGAACACAAGGAAATGAGAAATGAGGTGCGTTTTAGAAACCTTTCAAAATCACACAGTGTACCACCTTCTGGGTTTCTCATGCATGTTTTCGATATAGGAATATGCCCTTCAACCTGGAGATTTGGGACCCATGGGAAGTGTACCAGGCAGTATTACTTTAAAGGGTCTGTGTTTGCTCACCCAACCTCACCCAACCTCTCAGCCCCAAGTGTGTCCACCCTTATGTCTCATCCAGCTGTGCGTCTAGATATGGTCAATCCAGGTTGCATCACAGCCCCTGAACGAATTTTGTAAGAATTTCTCTCTCTTTCACTGTCTTTGTTTTACGGGTTTTTAAAAGTAATTTATTTTTATAATGGGGTTTAGCTGCTTTTCACGGCTGTGTTTATGCGGCTTTACACCCACTTGACTCTCTTCCAGACAGATATCAATACATAGGTTTTAAGATTCTTACTAGTCACATATATTCTTGTGCGGTGAATAGGGGGTGTTGAGTCCAGTTCAATGAGCAAGGAGTAGGTCTTATCTATTACATATTGGGTGTATGGAACGGTATCTGAGCCAATTTGAAACCCTTGTTTTATGCATCACCCCACCTCACCTTTCCCGTTAAGCAGCCATAGTGTGTTTTCTAAACGTGTGACTCTGTTCTGTTTTGTAATTCAGTTCAAGTGTAGCGGTTTTTACATTCCCTCTATAAGTGATACCTTATGATAAGTGTCTTTTTCTGTGTGACTTATTTCACTTAGAATCATTGTACCTAAGTCCACTCATCTTGCTTTTTCTATCCTTATGACATTGATTTCATGTCTGAGTGATATTCCATTGTACATAAGGACCACAACTTCTTTATCCATTTTTCTCTTTCCTGGGATATTTAAGGTGTCATGAAGTGGAGGTTCTTGTCAACAGAGCAGCCCTAAACTTTGGGGTGCCTGTGTCTTGCTGATTTTTAGTTTTCCCAATTTATACGCCCATGAGTGGACGTGCCCTATGCTCCCTAAGCTGTGTTTTCTCGATGTTTCAGGACACACCGTACTCTTCTCCAGAGTGGCTGTTGGCAATTTACATCCCGCCCATCAGCATAGCAAGGCTGCCATTTCTCCATGGCCTGTCCTGCATTTCTGGTTTTGACACTTTTTGCAGCATGGCCCTTTTGACCGATGGGAAGCGAGACTACTTTGTAGCGCTGATTTGCCTTTCCAGGTTGCTTGGTTGGCCAAAAAGGGCGTATGCGTTTTTTCCTGAATATATTCAGGAAAAAACGCATACGCCCTTTTTGGCCAAGGGCATCATTGTCGACGTTTTGCGACTTTTCATGTGCTTTAAAGGCGATTCGAATCTACCTCCCGAAACCTGTTTCCTGCAATTCTGCCTTGCTTTCAAATCCTCTTCGTTGCCTTCCCTCAATATATTTGTGGACGAGAGTTATCATTTATAACTCTGAGGGTTTGTGAATGGCAGTGTCCCTGGGCTCCATTTTTCAACTCGCTTTTTTGGGAGCTGGCCCTAAGAGCGTGGGACTGCCTCAGGCCCTATTCTGCTTCTGGGCGGCAGCCTGAGCCTGTGGTTAATTCTTCTTCCTGATGGGAAAATAGAGTGACCTGTGCCTGTCCCAACACCTAGATCTAGTCTCTCATTGGTTGGCCCTCTTCCCGTTCATCCTCAGGACAAATTGCAACCTGTAGGGAACAGGAGGTTAAAGGTGCTGATTCTCCAAGTAGGGAGATTGCTAGTAAAGTACCTGGAATGGCGAACCCGAGCACAAGGAGATGAGAAATGAGGTGTGTTTTAGAAACCTTTCAAAATCACACGGTGTACCATCTTCTGGGTTACTCATGTATGTTTTCGATGTAGGAAGATGCCCTTGAACCTGGAGATTTGGGACCCATGGGATGCGTACCACGCAGTATTACTTTAAAGGTTCTGCGTTTGCTCACCCAACCTCACCCAAACTCTCAGCCCCAAGACTGTCCACCCTTATGTCTTATCCAGCTGTATGTCTAGATATGGTCAATCCAGGTTGCATCCCAGCCCCAGACCGAATTTTGGAAGAATTTCTCTCTGTTTCACTGTCTTTGTTTTACGGGTTTTTAAAAGTAATTTATTTTTATAATGGGGTTTATCTGCTTTTAACGGCTGTGTTTATGCGGCTTTACACCCACTTGACTCACTTCCAGACAGATATCGATACATAGGTTTTAAGATTCTTACTAGTCACATATATTCTTGTGCGGTGAATAGGGGGTGTTGAGTCCAGTTCACTGAGCAAGGAGTAGGTCTTGTCTATTACATATTGGGTGTATGGAACGGTATCTGAGCGAATTTGAAACCCTTGTTTTATGCATCACCTCACCTCACCTTTCCCGTTAAGCAGCCATAGTGTGTTTTCTAAACGTGTGACTCTGTTCTGTTTTGTAATTCAGTTCAAGTGTAGCGGTTTTTACATTCCCTCTATAAGTGATAGCTTATGATAAGTGTCTTTTTCTGTGTGACTTATTTCACTTAGGATCGTCGTACCTAAATCCAATCATCTTGCTTCTCCTAGCCTTATGACATTGATTTCATGTCTGAGTGATATTCCATTGTACATAAGGACCACAACTTCTTTATCCATTTTTCTCTTTCCTGGGATATTTAAGGTGTCATGAAGTGGAGGTTCTTGTCAACAGAGCAGCCCTAAACTTTGGGGTGCCTGTGTCTTGCTGATTTTTAGTTTTCCCAATTTATACGCCCATGAGTGGACGTGCCCTATGCTCCCTAAGCTGTGTTTTTTCGATGTTTCAGGACACACAGTACACTTCTCCAGAGTGGCTGTTGGCAATTTACATCCCACCCATCAGCATAGCAAGGCTGCCATTTCTCCATGGCCTGTCCTGCATTTCTGGTTTTGACACTTTTTGCAGCATGGCCCTTTTGACCGATGGGAAGCGAGACTTCTTTGTAGCGCTGATTTGCCTTTCCAGGTTGCTTGGTTGGCCAAAAAGGGCGTATGCGTTTTTTCCTGAATATATTCAGGAAAAAACGCATACGCCCTTTTTGGCCAAGGGCATCATTGTCGAAGTTTTACCACTTTACATATGTTTAAAGGCGATTCGAATCTACCTCCTGAAACATGTTTCCTGCAATTCTGCCTTGCTTTCAAATCCTCTTCGTTGCCTTCCCTCAATATATTTGTGGAAGAGAGTTATCATTTATAACTCTGCGGGTTTGTGAATGGCAGTGCCCCTGAGCTCCATTTTTCAACTGTCTTTTTTGGGAGCTGTCCGCAAAAGCACGGGATTGCCTCAGACCCTATTCAGGTTCCGGGGGGCAGGCTGAGCCTGTGGTTAATTCTTCTTCCTGATGGGAAAATAGAGTGACCTGTGCCTGTCCCAACACCTAGATCTAGTCTCTCATTGGTTGCCCCTCTTCCCTTTCATCCTCAGGACAAATTGCAACCTGTACGGAACAGGAGGTTAAAGGTGCTGATTCTCCAAGTACTGAGATTTCTAGTAAAGTAGCTGGAATGGCGAACCCGAACACAAGGAAATGAGAAATGAGGTGCGTTTTAGAAACCTTTCAAAATCACACAGTGTACCACCTTCTGGGTTTCTCATGCATGTTTTCGATATAGGAATATGCCCTTCAACCTGGAGATTTGGGACCCATGGGAAGTGTACCAGGCAGTATTACTTTAAAGGGTCTGTGTTTGCTCACCCAACCTCACCCAACCTCTCAGCCCCAAGTGTGTCCACCCTTATGTCTCATCCAGCTGTGCGTCTAGATATGGTCAATCCAGGTTGCATCACAGCCCCTGAACGAATTTTGTAAGAATTTCTCTCTCTTTCACTGTCTTTGTTTTACGGGTTTTTAAAAGTAATTTATTTTTATAATGGGGTTTAGCTGCTTTTCACGGCTGTGTTTATGCGGCTTTACACCCACTTGACTCTCTTCCAGACAGATATCAATACATAGGTTTTAAGATTCTTACTAGTCACATATATTCTTGTGCGGTGAATAGGGGGTGTTGAGTCCAGTTCAATGAGCAAGGAGTAGGTCTTATCTATTACATATTGGGTGTATGGAACGGTATCTGAGCCAATTTGAAACCCTTGTTTTATGCATCACCCCACCTCACCTTTCCCGTTAAGCAGCCATAGTGTGTTTTCTAAACGTGTGACTCTGTTCTGTTTTGTAATTCAGTTCAAGTGTAGCGGTTTTTACATTCCCTCTATAAGTGATACCTTATGATAAGTGTCTTTTTCTGTGTGACTTATTTCACTTAGAATCATTGTACCTAAGTCCACTCATCTTGCTTTTTCTATCCTTATGACATTGATTTCATGTCTGAGTGATATTCCATTGTACATAAGGACCACAACTTCTTTATCCATTTTTCTCTTTCCTGGGATATTTAAGGTGTCATGAAGTGGAGGTTCTTGTCAACAGAGCAGCCCTAAACTTTGGGGTGCCTGTGTCTTGCTGATTTTTAGTTTTCCCAATTTATACGCCCATGAGTGGACGTGCCCTATGCTCCCTAAGCTGTGTTTTCTCGATGTTTCAGGACACACCGTACTCTTCTCCAGAGTGGCTGTTGGCAATTTACATCCCGCCCATCAGCATAGCAAGGCTGCCATTTCTCCATGGCCTGTCCTGCATTTCTGGTTTTGACACTTTTTGCAGCATGGCCCTTTTGACCGATGGGAAGCGAGACTACTTTGTAGCGCTGATTTGCCTTTCCAGGTTGCTTGGTTGGCCAAAAAGGGCGTATGCGTTTTTTCCTGAATATATTCAGGAAAAAACGCATACGCCCTTTTTGGCCAAGGGCATCATTGTCGACGTTTTGCGACTTTTCATGTGCTTTAAAGGCGATTCGAATCTACCTCCCGAAACCTGTTTCCTGCAATTCTGCCTTGCTTTCAAATCCTCTTCGTTGCCTTCCCTCAATATATTTGTGGACGAGAGTTATCATTTATAACTCTGAGGGTTTGTGAATGGCAGTGTCCCTGGGCTCCATTTTTCAACTCGCTTTTTTGGGAGCTGGCCCTAAGAGCGTGGGACTGCCTCAGGCCCTATTCTGCTTCTGGGCGGCAGCCTGAGCCTGTGGTTAATTCTTCTTCCTGATGGGAAAATAGAGTGACCTGTGCCTGTCCCAACACCTAGATCTAGTCTCTCATTGGTTGGCCCTCTTCCCGTTCATCCTCAGGACAAATTGCAACCTGTAGGGAACAGGAGGTTAAAGGTGCTGATTCTCCAAGTAGGGAGATTGCTAGTAAAGTACCTGGAATGGCGAACTCGAGCACAAGGAGATGAGAAATGAGGTGCGTTTTAGAAACCTTTCAAAATCACACGGTGTACCATCTTCTGGGTTACTCATGTATGTTTTCGATGTAGGAAGATGCCCTTGAACCTGGAGATTTGGGACCCATGGGATGCGTACCACGCAGTATTACTTTAAAGGTTTTGCGTTTGCTCACCCAACCTCACCCAAACTCTCAGCCCCAAGAGTGTCCACCCTTATGTCTCATCCAGCTGTATGTCTAGATATGGTCAATCCAGGTTGCATCCCAGCCCCAGACCGAATTTTGGAAGAATTCCTCTCTGTTTCACTGTCTTTGTTTTACGGGTTTTTAAAAGTAATTTATTTTTATAATGGGGTTTATCTGCTTTTAACGGCTGTGTTTATGCGGCTTTACACCCACTTGACTCACTTCCAGACAGATATCAATACATAGGTTTTAAGATTCTTACTAGTCACATATATTCTTGTGCGGTGAATAGGGGGTGTTGAGTCCAGTTCACTGAGCAAGGAGTAGGTCTTGTCTATTACATATTGGGTGTATGGAACGGTATCTGAGCGAATTTGAAACCCTTGTTTTATGCATCACCTCACCTCACCTTTCCCGTTAAGCAGCCATAGTGTGTTTTCTAAAAGTGTGACTCTGTTCTGTTTTGTAATTCAGTTCAAGTGTAGCGGTTTTTACATTCCCTCTATAAGTGATAGCTTATGATAAGTGTCTTTTTCTGTGTGACTTATTTCACTTAGAATCGTCGTACCTAAATCCAATCATCTTGCTTCTCCTAGCCTTATGACATTGATTTCATGTCTGAGTGATATTCCATTGTACATAAGGACCACAACTTCTTTATCCATTTTTCTCTTTCCTGGGATATTTAAGGTGTCATGAAGTGGAGGTTCTTGTCAACAGAGCAGCCCTAAACTTTGGGGTGCCTGTGTCTTGCTGATTTTTAGTTTTCCCAATTTATACGCCCATGAGTGGACGTGCCCTATGCTCCCTAAGCTGTGTTTTTTCGATGTTTCAGGACACACCGTACTCTTCTCCAGAGTGGCTGTTGGCAATTTACATCCCACCCATCAGCGTAGCAAGGCTGCCATTTCTCCATGGCCTGTCCTGCATTTCTGGTTTTGACACTTTTTGCAGCATGGCCCTTTTGACCGATGGGAAGCGAGAGTTCTTTGTAGCGCTGATTTGCCTTTCCAGGTTGCTTGGTTGGCCAAAAAGGGCGTATGCGTTTTTTCCTGAATATATTCAGGAAAAAACGCATACGCCCTTTTTGGCCAAGGGCATCATTGTCGAAGTTTTACCACTTTACATATGTTTAAAGGCGATTCGAATCTACCTCCTGAAACATGTTTCCTGCAATTCTGCCTTGCTTCCAAATCCTCTTCGTTGCCTTCCCTCAATATATTTGTGGAAGAGAGTTATCATTTATAACTCTGCGGGTTTGTGAATGGCAGTGCCCCTGAGCTCCATTTTTCAACTGTGTTTTTTGGGAGCTGTCCGCAAAAGCACGGGATTGCCTCAGGCCCTATTCTGCTTCTGGGCGGCAGGCTGAGCCTGTGGTTAATTCTTCTTCCCGATGGGAAAATAGAGTGACCTGTGCCTGTCCCAACACCTAGATCTAGTCTCTCATTGGTTGCCCCTCTTCCCTTTCATCCTCAGGACAAATTGCAAACTGTACGGAACAGGAGGTTAAAGGTGCTGATTCTCCAAGTAGGGAGATTTCTAGTAAAGTAGCTGGAATGGCGAACCCGAACACAAGGAAATGAGAAATGAGGTGCGTTTTAGAAACCTTTCAAAATCACACTGTGTACCATCTTCTGGGTTTCTCATGCATGTTTTCGATGTATGAATATGCCCTTGAACCTGGAGATTTCGGACCCATGGGATGGGTACCAGGCAGTGTTACTTTAAAGGGTCTGTGTTTGCTCACCCAACCTCACCCAACCTCTCAGCCCCAAGTGTGTCCACCCTTATGTCTCATCCAGCTGTGGGTCTAGATATGGTCAATCCAGGTTGCATCACAGCCCCTGAACGAATTTTGTAAGAATTTCTCTCTCTTTCACTGTCTTTGTTTTACGGGTTTTTAAAAGTAATTTATTTTTATAATGGGGTTTATCTGCTTTTAACGGCTGTGTTTATGCGGCTTTACACCCACTTGACTCACTTCCAGACAGATATCAATACATAGGTTTTAAGATTCTTACTAGTCACATATATTCTTGTGCGGTGAATAGGGGGTGTTGAGTCCAGTTCACTGAGCAAGGAGTAGGTCTTGTCTATTACATATTGGGTGTATGGAACGGTATCTGAGCGAATTTGAAACCCTTGTTTTATGCATCACCTCACCTCACCTTTCCCGTTAAGCAGCCATAGTGTGTTTTCTAAACGTGTGACTCTGTTCTGTTTTGTAATTCAGTTCAAGTGTAGCGGTTTTTACATTCCCTCTATAAGTGATAGCTTATGATAAGTGTCTTTTTCTGTGTGACTTATTTCACTTAGAATCGTCGTACCTAAATCCAATCATCTTGCTTCTCCTAGCCTTATGACATTGATTTCATGTCTGAGTGATATTCCATTGTACATAAGGACCACAACTTCTTTATCCATTTTTCTCTTTCCTGGGATATTTAAGGTGTCATGAAGTGGAGGTTCTTGTCAACAGAGCAGCCCTAAACTTTGGGGTGCCTGTGTCTTGCTGATTTTTAGTTTTCCCAATTTATACGCCCATGAGTGGACGTGCCCTATGCTCCCTAAGCTGTGTTTTCTCGATGTTTCAGGACACACCGTACACTTCTCCAGAGTGGCTGTTGGCAATTTACATCCCGCCCATCAGCGTAGCAAGGCTGCCATTTCTCCATGGCCTGTCCTGCATTTCTGGTTTTGACACTTTTTGCAGCATGGCCCTTTTGACCGATGGGAAGCGAGACTACTTTGTAGCGCTGATTTGCCTTTCCAGGTTGCTTGGTTGGCCAAAAAGGGCGTATGCGTTTTTTCCTGAATATATTCAGGAAAAAACGCATACGCCCTTTTTGGCCAAGGGCATCATTGTCGACGTTTTGCGACTTTTCATGTGCTTTAAAGGCGATTCGAATCTACCTCCCGAAACCTGTTTCCTGCAATTCTGCCTTGCTTTCAAATCCTCTTCGTTGCCTTCCCTCAATATATTTGTGGACGAGAGTTATCATTTATAACTCTGCGGGTTTGTGAATGGCAGTGTCCCTGGGCTCCATTTTTCAACTCGCTTTTTTGGGAGCTGGCCCTAAGAGCGTGGGATTGCCTCAGGCCCTATTCTGCTTCTGGGCGGCAGGCTGAGCCTGTGGTTAATTCTTCTTCCTGATGGGAAAATAGAGTGACCTGTGCCTGTCCCAACACCTAGATCTAGTCTCTCATTGGTTGGCCCTCTTCCCGTTCATCCTCAGGACAAATTGCAACCTGTAGGGAACAGGAGGTTAAAAGTGCTGATTCTCCAAGTAGGGAGATTGCTAGTAAAGTACCTGGAATGGCGAACCCGAGCACAAGGAGATGAGAAATGAGGTGTGTTTTAGAAACCTTTCAAAATCACACGGTGTACCATCTTCTGGGTTACTCATGTATGTTTTCGATGTAGGAAGATGCCCTTGAACCTGGAGATTTGGGACCCATGGGATGCGTACCACGCAGTATTACTTTAAAGGTTCTGCGTTTGCTCACCCAACCTCACCCAAACTCTCAGCCCCAAGACTGTCCACCCTTATGTCTTATCCAGCTGTATGTCTAGATATGGTCAATCCAGGTTGCATCCCAGCCCCAGACCGAATTTTGGAAGAATTTCTCTCTGTTTCACTGTCTTTGTTTTACGGGTTTTTAAAAGTAATTTATTTTTATAATGGGGTTTATCTGCTTTTAACGGCTGTGTTTATGCGGCTTTACACCCACTTGACTCACTTCCAGACAGATATCGATACATAGGTTTTAAGATTCTTACTAGTCACATATATTCTTGTGCGGTGAATAGGGGGTGTTGAGTCCAGTTCACTGAGCAAGGAGTAGGTCTTGTCTATTACATATTGGGTGTATGGAACGGTATCTGAGCGAATTTGAAACCCTTGTTTTATGCATCACCTCACCTCACCTTTCCCGTTAAGCAGCCATAGTGTGTTTTCTAAACGTGTGACTCTGTTCTGTTTTGTAATTCAGTTCAAGTGTAGCGGTTTTTACATTCCCTCTATAAGTGATAGCTTATGATAAGTGTCTTTTTCTGTGTGACTTATTTCACTTAGAATCGTCGTACCTAAATCCAATCATCTTGCTTCTCCTAGCCTTATGACATTGATTTCATGTCTGAGTGATATTCCATTGTACATAAGGACCACAACTTCTTTATCCATTTTTCTCTTTCCTGGGATATTTAAGGTGTCATGAAGTGGAGGTTCTTGTCAACAGAGCAGCCCTAAACTTTGGGGTGCCTGTGTCTTGCTGATTTTTAGTTTTCCCAATTTATACGCCCATGAGTGGACGTGCCCTATGCTCCCTAAGCTGTGTTTTCTCGATGTTTCAGGACACACCGTACACTTCTCCAGAGTGGCTGTTGGCAATTTACATCCCGCCCATCAGCGTAGCAAGGCTGCCATTTCTCCATGGCCTGTCCTGCATTTCTGGTTTTGACACTTTTTGCAGCATGGCCCTTTTGACCGATGGGAAGCGAGACTACTTTGTAGCGCTGATTTGCCTTTCCAGGTTGCTTGGTTGGCCAAAAAGGGCGTATGCGTTTTTTCCTGAATATATTCAGGAAAAAACGCATACGCCCTTTTTGGCCAAGGGCATCATTGTCGACGTTTTGCGACTTTTCATGTGCTTTAAAGGTGATTCGAATCTACCTCCCGAAACCTGTTTCCTGCAATTCTGCCTTGCTTTCAAATCCTCTTCGTTGCCTTCCCTCAATATATTTGTGGACGAGAGTTATCATTTATAACTCTGCGGGTTTGTGAATGGCAGTGTCCCTGGGCTCCATTTTTCAACTCGCTTTTTTGGGAGCTGGCCCTAAGAGCGTGGGATTGCCTCAGGCCCTATTCTGCTTCTGGGCGGCAGGCTGAGCCTGTGGTTAATTCTTCTTCCTGATGGGAAAATAGAGTGACCTGTGCCTGTCCCAACACCTAGATCTAGTCTCTCATTGGTTGGCCCTCTTCCCGTTCATCCTCAGGACAAATTGCAACCTGTAGGGAACAGGAGGTTAAAGGTGCTGATTCTCCAAGTAGGGAGATTGCTAGTAAAGTACCTGGAATGGCGAACCCGAGCACAAGGAGATGAGAAATGAGGTGTGTTTTAGAAACCTTTCAAAATCACACGGTGTACCATCTTCTGGGTTACTCATGTATGTTTTCGATGTAGGAAGATGCCCTTGAACCTGGAGATTTGGGACCCATGGGATGCGTACCACGCAGTATTACTTTAAAGGTTCTGCGTTTGCTCACCCAACCTCACCCAAACTCTCAGCCCCAAGACTGTCCACCCTTATGTCTTATCCAGCTGTATGTCTAGATATGGTCAATCCAGGTTGCATCCCAGCCCCAGACCGAATTTTGGAAGAATTTCTCTCTGTTTCACTGTCTTTGTTTTACGGGTTTTTAAAAGTAATTTATTTTTATAATGGGGTTTATCTGCTTTTAACGGCTGTGTTTATGCGGCTTTACACCCACTTGACTCACTTCCAGACAGATATCGATACATAGGTTTTAAGATTCTTACTAGTCACATATATTCTTGTGCGGTGAATAGGGGGTGTTGAGTCCAGTTCACTGAGCAAGGAGTAGGTCTTGTCTATTACATATTGGGTGTATGGAACGGTATCTGAGCGAATTTGAAACCCTTGTTTTATGCATCACCTCACCTCACCTTTCCCGTTAAGCAGCCATAGTGTGTTTTCTAAACGTGTGACTCTGTTCTGTTTTGTAATTCAGTTCAAGTGTAGCGGTTTTTACATTCCCTCTATAAGTGATAGCTTATGATAAGTGTCTTTTTCTGTGTGACTTATTTCACTTAGAATCGTCGTACCTAAATCCAATCATCTTGCTTCTCCTAGCCTTATGACATTGATTTCATGTCTGAGTGATATTCCATTGTACATAAGGACCTCAACTTCTTTATCCATTTTTCTCTTTCCTGGGATATTTAAGGTGTCATGAAGTGGAGGTTCTTGTCAACAGAGCAGCCCTAAACTTTGGGGTGCCTGTGTCTTGCTGATTTTTAGTTTTCCCAATTTATACGCCCATGAGTGGACGTGCCCTATGCTCCCTAAGCTGTGTTTTTTCGATGTTTCAGGACACACAGTACACTTCTCCAGAGTGGCTGTTGGCAATTTACATCCCACCCATCAGCATAGCAAGGCTGCCATTTCTCCATGGCCTGTCCTGCATTTCTGGTTTTGACACTTTTTGCAGCATGGCCCTTTTGACCGATGGGAAGCGAGACTTCTTTGTAGCGCTGATTTGCCTTTCCAGGTTGCTTGGTTGGCCAAAAAGGGCGTATGCGTTTTTTCCTGAATATATTCAGGAAAAAACGCATATGCCCTTTTTGGCCAAGGGCATCATTGTCGAAGTTTTACCACTTTACATATGTTTAAAGGCGATTCGAATCTACCTCCTGAAACATGTTTCCTGCAATTCTGCCTTGCTTTCAAATCCTCTTCGTTGCCTTCCCTCAATATATTTGTGGAAGAGAGTTATCATTTATAACTCTGCGGGTTTGTGAATGGCAGTGCCCCTGAGCTCCATTTTTCAACTGTCTTTTTTGGGAGCTGTCCGCAAAAGCACGGGATTGCCTCAGACCCTATTCAGGTTCCGGGGGGCAGGCTGAGCCTGTGGTTAATTCTTCTTCCTGATGGGAAAATAGAGTGACCTGTGCCTGTCCCAACACCTAGATCTAGTCTCTCATTGGTTGCCCCTCTTCCCTTTCATCCTCAGGACAAATTGCAACCTGTACGGAACAGGAGGTTAAAGGTGCTGATTCTCCAAGTACTGAGATTTCTAGTAAAGTAGCTGGAATGGCGAACCCGAACACAAATAAATGAGAAATGAGGTGCGTTTTAGAAACCTTTCAAAATCACACAGTGTACCACCTTCTGGGTTTCTCATGCATGTTTTCGATATAGGAATATGCCCTTCAACCTGGAGATTTGGGACCCATGGGAAGTGTACCAGGCAGTATTACTTTAAAGGGTCTGTGTTTGCTCACCCAACCTCACCCAACCTCTCAGCCCCAAGTGTGTCCACCCTTATGTCTCATCCAGCTGTGCGTCTAGATATGGTCAATCCAGGTTGCATCACAGCCCCTGAACGAATTTTGTAAGAATTTCTCTCTCTTTCACTGTCTTTGTTTTACGGGTTTTTAAAAGTAATTTATTTTTATAATGGGGTTTAGCTGCTTTTCACGGCTGTGTTTATGCGGCTTTACACCCACTTGACTCTCTTCCAGACAGATATCAATACATAAGTTTTAAGATTCTTACTAGTCACATATATTCTTGTGCGGTGAATAGGGGGTGTTGAGTCCAGTTCAATGAGCAAGGAGTAGGTCTTATCTATTACATATTGGGTGTATGGAACGGTATCTGAGCCAATTTGAAACCCTTGTTTTATGCATCACCCCACCTCACCTTTCCCGTTAAGCAGCCATAGTGTGTTTTCTAAACGTGTGACTCTGTTCTGTTTTGTAATTCAGTTCAAGTGTAGCGGTTTTTACATTCCCTCTATAAGTGATACCTTATGATAAGTGTCTTTTTCTGTGTGACTTATTTCACTTAGAATCATTGTACCTAAGTCCACTCATCTTGCTTTTTCTATCCTTATGACATTGATTTCATGTCTGAGTGATATTCCATTGTACATAAGGACCACAACTTCTTTATCCATTTTTCTCTTTCCTGGGATATTTAAGGTGTCATGAAGTGGAGGTTCTTGTCAACAGAGCAGCCCTAAACTTTGGGGTGCCTGTGTCTTGCTGATTTTTAGTTTTCCCAATTTATACGCCCATGAGTGGACGTGCCCTATGCTCCCTAAGCTGTGTTTTCTCGATGTTTCAGGACACACCGTACTCTTCTCCAGAGTGGCTGTTGGCAATTTACATCCCGCCCATCAGCATAGCAAGGCTGCCATTTCTCCATGGCCTGTCCTGCATTTCTGGTTTTGACACTTTTTGCAGCATGGCCCTTTTGACCGATGGGAAGCGAGACTACTTTGTAGCGCTGATTTGCCTTTCCAGGTTGCTTGGTTGGCCAAAAAGGGCGTATGCGTTTTTTCCTGAATATATTCAGGAAAAAACGCATACGCCCTTTTTGGCCAAGGGCATCATTGTCGACGTTTTGCGACTTTTCATGTGCTTTAAAGGCGATTCGAATCTACCTCCCGAAACCTGTTTCCTGCAATTCTGCCTTGCTTTCAAATCCTCTTCGTTGCCTTCCCTCAATATATTTGTGGACGAGAGTTATCATTTATAACTCTGAGGGTTTGTGAATGGCAGTGTCCCTGGGCTCCATTTTTCAACTCGCTTTTTTGGGAGCTGGCCCTAAGAGCGTGGGACTGCCTCAGGCCCTATTCTGCTTCTGGGCGGCAGCCTGAGCCTGTGGTTAATTCTTCTTCCTGATGGGAAAATAGAGTGACCTGTGCCTTTCCCAACACCTAGATCTAGTCTCTCATTGGTTGGCCCTCTTCCCGTTCATCCTCAGGACAAATTGCAACCTGTAGGGAACAGGAGGTTAAAGGTGCTGATTCTCCAAGTAGGGAGATTGCTAGTAAAGTACCTGGAATGGCGAACTCGAGCACAAGGAGACGAGAAATGAGGTTCGTTTTAGAAACCTTTCAAAATCACACGGTGTACCATCTTCTGGGTTACTCATGTATGTTTTCGATGTAGGAAGATGCCCTTGAACCTGGAGATTTGGGACCCATGGGATGCGTACCACGCAGTATTACTTTAAAGGTTCTGCGTTTGCTCACCCAACCTCACCCAAACTCTCAGCCCCAAGAGTGTCCACCCTTATGTCTCATCCAGCTGTATGTCTAGATATGGTCAATCCAGGTTGCATCCCAGCCCCAGACCGAATTTTGGAAGAATTCCTCTCTGTTTCACTGTCTTTGTTTTACGGGTTTTTAAAAGTAATTTATTTTTATAATGGGGTTTATCTGCTTTTAACGGCTGTGTTTATGCGGCTTTACACCCACTTGACTCACTTCCAGACAGATATCAATACATAGGTTTTAAGATTCTTACTAGTCACATATATTCTTGTGCGGTGAATAGGGGGTGTTGAGTCCAGTTCACTGAGCAAGGAGTAGGTCTTGTCTATTACATATTGGGTGTATGGAACGGTATCTGAGCGAATTTGAAACCCTTGTTTTATGCATCACCTCACCTCACCTTTCCCGTTAAGCAGCCATAGTGTGTTTTCTAAAAGTGTGACTCTGTTCTGTTTTGTAATTCAGTTCAAGTGTAGCGGTTTTTACATTCCCTCTATAAGTGATAGCTTATGATAAGTGTCTTTTTCTGTGTGACTTATTTCACTTAGAATCGTCGTACCTAAATCCAATCATCTTGCTTCTCCTAGCCTTATGACATTGATTTCATGTCTGAGTGATATTCCATTGTACATAAGGACCACAACTTCTTTATCCATTTTTCTCTTTCCTGGGATATTTAAGGTGTCATGAAGTGGAGGTTCTTGTCAACAGAGCAGCCCTAAACTTTGGGGTGCCTGTGTCTTGCTGATTTTTAGTTTTCCCAATTTATACGCCCATGAGTGGACGTGCCCTATGCTCCCTAAGCTGTGTTTTTTCGATGTTTCAGGACACACCGTACTCTTCTCCAGAGTGGCTGTTGGCAATTTACATCCCACCCATCAGCGTAGCAAGGCTGCCATTTCTCCATGGCCTGTCCTGCATTTCTGGTTTTGACACTTTTTGCAGCATGGCCCTTTTGACCGATGGGAAGCGAGAGTTCTTTGTAGCGCTGATTTGCCTTTCCAGGTTGCTTGGTTGGCCAAAAAGGGCGTATGCGTTTTTTCCTGAATATATTCAGGAAAAAACGCATACGCCCTTTTTGGCCAAGGGCATCATTGTCGAAGTTTTACCACTTTACATATGTTTAAAGGCGATTCGAATCTACCTCCTGAAACATGTTTCCTGCAATTCTGCCTTGCTTCCAAATCCTCTTCGTTGCCTTCCCTCAATATATTTGTGGAAGAGAGTTATCATTTATAACTCTGCAGGTTTGTGAATGGCAGTGCCCCTGAGCTCCATTTTTCAACTGTGTTTTTTGGGAGCTGTCCGCAAAAGCACGGGATTGCCTCAGACCCTATTCAGGTTCCGGGGGGCAGGCTGAGCCTGTGGTTAATTCTTCTTCCTGATGGGAAAATAGAGTGACCTGTGCCTGTCCCAACACCTAGATCTAGTCTCTCATTGGTTGCCCCTCTTCCCTTTCATCCTCAGGACAAATTGCAAACTGTACGGAACAGGAGGTTAAAGGTGCTGATTCTCCAAGTAGGGAGATTTCTAGTAAAGTAGCTGGAATGGCGAACCCGAACACAAGGAAATGAGAAATGAGGTGCGTTTTAGAAACCTTTCAAAATCACACTGTGTACCATCTTCTGGGTTTCTCATGCATGTTTTCGATGTATGAATATGCCCTTGAACCTGGAGATTTCGGACCCATGGGATGGGTACCAGGCAGTGTTACTTTAAAGGGTCTGTGTTTGCTCACCCAACCTCACCCAACCTCTCAGCCCCAAGTGTGTCCACCCTTATGTCTCATCCAGCTGTGGGTCTAGATATGGTCAATCCAGGTTGCATCACAGCCCCTGAACGAATTTTGTAAGAATTTCTCTCTCTTTCACTGTCTTTGTTTTACGGGTTTTTAAAAGTAATTTATTTTTATAATGGGGTTTATCTGCTTTTAACGGCTGTGTTTATGCGGCTTTACACCCACTTGACTCACTTCCAGACAGATATCAATACATAGGTTTTAAGATTCTTACTAGTCACATATATTCTTGTGCGGTGAATAGGGGGTGTTGAGTCCAGTTCACTGAGCAAGGAGTAGGTCTTGTCTATTACATATTGGGTGTATGGAACGGTATCTGAGCGAATTTGAAACCCTTGTTTTATGCATCACCTCACCTCACCTTTCCCGTTAAGCAGCCATAGTGTGTTTTCTAAACGTGTGACTCTGTTCTGTTTTGTAATTCAGTTCAAGTGTAGCGGTTTTTACATTCCCTCTATAAGTGATAGCTTATGATAAGTGTCTTTTTCTGTGTGACTTATTTCACTTAGAATCGTCGTACCTAAATCCAATCATCTTGCTTCTCCTAGCCTTATGACATTGATTTCATGTCTGAGTGATATTCCATTGTACATAAGGACCACAACTTCTTTATCCATTTTTCTCTTTCCTGGGATATTTAAGGTGTCATGAAGTGGAGGTTCTTGTCAACAGAGCAGCCCTAAACTTGGGGTGCCTGTGTCTTGCTGATTTTTAGTTTTCCCAATTTATACGCCCATGAGTGGACGTGCCCTATGCTCCCTAAGCTGTGTTTTCTCGATGTTTCAGGACACACCGTACACTTCTCCAGAGTGGCTGTTGGCAATTTACATCCCGCCCATCAGCGTAGCAAGGCTGCCATTTCTCCATGGCCTGTCCTGCATTTCTGGTTTTGACACTTTTTGCAGCATGGCCCTTTTGACCGATGGGAAGCGAGACTACTTTGTAGCGCTGATTTGCCTTTCCAGGTTGCTTGGTTGGCCAAAAAGGGCGTATGCGTGTTTTCCTGAATATATTCAGGAAAAAACGCATACGCCCTTTTGGCCAAGGGCATCATTGTCGACGTTTTGCGACTTTTCATGTGCTTTAAAGGCGATTCGAATCTACCTCCCGAAACCTGTTTCCTGCAATTCTGCCTTGCTTTCAAATCCTCTTCGTTGCCTTCCCTCAATATATTTGTGGACGAGAGTTATCATTTATAACTCTGCGGGTTTGTGAATGGCAGTGTCCCTGGGCTCCATTTTTCAACTCGCTTTTTTGGGAGCTGCCCTAAGAGCGTGGGATTGCCTCAGGCCCTATTCTGCTTCTGGGCGGCAGGCTGAGCCTGTGGTTAATTCTTCTTCCTGATGGGAAAATAGAGTGACCTGTGCCTGTCCCAACACCTAGATCTAGTCTCTCATTGGTTGGCCCTCTTCCCGTTCATCCTCAGGACAAATTGCAACCTGTAGGGAACAGGAGGTTAAAGGTGCTGATTCTCCAAGTAGGGAGATTGCTAGTAAAGTACCTGGAATGGCGAACCCGAGCACAAGGAGATGAGAAATGAGGTGTGTTTTAGAAACCTTTCAAAATCACACGGTGTACCATCTTCTGGGTTACTCATGTATGTTTTCGATGTAGGAAGATGCCCTTGAACCTGGAGATTTGGGACCCATGGGATGCGTACCACGCAGTATTACTTTAAAGGTTCTGCGTTTGCTCACCCAAGCTCACCCAAACTCTCAGCCCCAAGACTGTCCACCCTTATGTCTTATCCAGCTGTATGTCTAGATATGGTCAATCCAGGTTGCATCCCAGCCCCAGACCGAATTTTGGAAGAATTTCTCTCTGTTTCACTGTCTTTGTTTTACGGGTTTTTAAAAGTAATTTATTTTTATAATGGGGTTTATCTGCTTTTAACGGCTGTGTTTATGCGGCTTTACACCCACTTGACTCACTTCCAGACAGATATCGATACATAGGTTTTAAGATTCTTACTAGTCACATATATTCTTGTGCGGTGAATAGGGGGTGTTGAGTCCAGTTCACTGAGCAAGGAGTAGGTCTTGTCTATTACATATTGGGTGTATGGAACGGTATCTGAGCGAATTTGAAACCCTTGTTTTATGCATCACCTCACCTCACCTTTCCGTTAAGCAGCCATAGTGTGTTTTCTAAACGTGTGACTCTGTTCTGTTTTGTAATTCAGTTCAAGTGTAGCGGTTTTTACATTCCCTCTATAAGTGATAGCTTATGATAAGTGTCTTTTTCTGTGTGACTTATTTCACTTAGAATCGTCGTACCTAAATCCAATCATCTTGCTTCTCCTAGCCTTATGACATTGATTTCATGTCTGAGTGATATTCCATTGTACATAAGGACCACAACTTCTTTATCCATTTTTCTCTTTCCTGGGATATTTAAGGTGTCATGAAGTGGAGGTTCTTGTCAACAGAGCAGCCCTAAACTTTGGGGTGCCTGTGTCTTGCTGATTTTAGTTTTCCCAATTTATACGCCCATGAGTGGACGTGCCCTATGCTCCCTAAGCTGTGTTTTCTCGATGTTTCAGGACACACCGTACACTTCTCCAGAGTGGCTGTTGGCAATTTACATCCCGCCCATCAGCGTAGCAAGGCTGCCATTTCTCCATGGCCTGTCCTGCATTTCTGGTTTTGACACTTTTTGCAGCATGGCCCTTTTGACCGATGGGAAGCGAGACTACTTTGTAGCGCTGATTTGCCTTTCCAGGTTGCTTGGTTGGCCAAAAAGGGCGTATGCGTTTTTTCCTGAATATATTCAGGAAAAAACGCATACGCCCTTTTTGGCCAAGGGCATCATTGTCGACGTTTTGCGACTTTTCATGTGCTTTAAAGGCGATTCGAATCTACCTCCCGAAACCTGTTTCCTGCAATTCTGCCTTGCTTTCAAATCCTCTTCGTTGCCTTCCCTCAATATATTTGTGGACTAGAGTTATCATTTATAACTCTGCGGGTTTGTGAATGGCAGTGTCCCTGGGCTCCATTTTTCAACTCGCTTTTTTGGGAGCTGGCCCTAAGAGCGTGGGATTGCCTCAGGCCCTATTCTGCTTCTGGGCGGCAGGCTGAGCCTGTGGTTAATTCTTCTTCTGATGGGAAAATAGAGTGACCTGTGCCTGTCCCAACACCTAGATCTAGTCTCTCATTGGTTGGCCCTCTTCCCGTTCATCCTCAGGACAAATTGCAACCTGTAGGGAACAGGAGGTTAAAGGTGCTGATTCTCCAAGTAGGGAGATTGCTAGTAAAGTACCTGGAATGGCGAACCCGAGCACAAGGAGATGAGAAATGAGGTGTGTTTTAGAAACCTTTCAAAATCACACGGTGTACCATCTTCTGGGTTACTCATGTATGTTTTCGATGTAGGAAGATGCCCTTGAACCTGGAGATTTGGGACCCATGGGATGCGTACCACGCAGTATTACTTTAAAGGTTCTGCGTTTGCTCACCCAACCTCACCCAAACTCTCAGCCCCAAGACTGTCCACCCTTATGTCTTATCCAGCTGTATGTCTAGATATGGTCAATCCAGGTTGCATCCCAGCCCCAGACCGAATTTTGGAAGAATTTCTCTCTGTTTCACTGTCTTTGTTTTACGGGTTTTTAAAAGTAATTTATTTTTATAATGGGGTTTATCTGCTTTTAACGGCTGTGTTTATGCGGCTTTACACCCACTTGACTCACTTCCAGACAGATATCGATACATAGGTTTTAAGATTCTTACTAGTCACATATATTCTTGTGCGGTGAATAGGGGGTGTTGAGTCCAGTTCACTGAGCAAGGAGTAGGTCTTGTCTATTACATATTGGGTGTATGGAACGGTATCTGAGCGAATTTGAAACCCTTGTTTTATGCATCACCTCACCTCACCTTTCCCGA